>NC_133206.1:16390166-16407666 GCF_958299795.1 Porites lutea
TTATTTTTGCGGAATGGCGATTTCTTGTGTTTTGGGGGAACTAGTTTTAGAGATTATGACAGATTGGTTTTTCTTGATGGGAATTAATTTTTGGGATTTTCAGAAAGTAGCCAGAATTGATGATGTTTTTGTTTTTATTGAGTATGTGCAATGGAAATACATATTTTTGCAACAATACTACGGTGTGCGTACCTATGTGAAACCAGTATTTCATTGTATACCGTTTCGTTCCTGAACAATAGAGACAAGTTGTAATTGAAGAGATAAATAATGTTTGCTGTAATTTTTATTTGTGGGAAAATCGCAAAAATTAAAACCCACAAAAATTTTGTGATACATGCTTGCTGCTTAAGAGACTTATTGAAACGTATTATATTTAGTAAAGATGCGTAACTTAAGTAGAAACAATAGCTGCAGGGAATAAAAATTGGAAGAAGCTATTTGACAAAATAATTAGATAGGAATAACATGATATGAGTAGAAATATTTTTTGGTAGTTTGATAATTTCCTTGTAAGTAAATAAATTAATGTTAGGCTATCAACCTTAATGTTGCATGAAGCGTAATTTAATTGCAGATGTTGTAAAGCCAAGGTGATTTCTCAAAATCGTTTGAGCAAATTTTCTAGTAAACAATTTGCTTTCTTTACATACGAATTGTAAAAGAGACAAAGTCCAACATCCTCATGTGCAAATTGTATGCATGAGTTATTTTTATAATTCTTCTTGCTGGATTACCTTATTACAGGAAATTAACGCTCCATGAAATTAAGGTAAATTGGAAATTAACACAACATAAGTTAATGCGAATTTTGGAAATTCGTAAACAACAGCAAACAAAGGCAATTACAAACAAAACAACTTAAACATGACAAAGCATAAGGTTTTCAATAGTCCATATTGGTACCCACAGCAGAGGCAGTTCGGAAAGCGATAGTGATGTGGTGGTAGGCTAATGGGCAAAATCAAACAAAAAACTCCTTACCTTGAAACTGAGACATTTATTAGTTATTCCAACAGGGTTGGAATAAATACTTAAGGAACAGCTTGAATTTGGATATTTTGTGAATATGTATGTGTCTGGTATTAAATTTCACGATTTTAATATTCATGAGTATTAGATTTCATGAGTATTACATTTCGCAGTTTTTCCAAAATTGTGAAAATCACGAAATTTAATACTCGCAAAATTATATAATAAGGTCGTAACTGATTACAGCTGAGATCTAAAATGGTACGTGCTAGAGTTAACCATGCTTTATAAAAAGTCTTTTTCCACACTTTCTCATGAAACTGAGGTGTTTTGGTAGCATTTGCCAACATAAAACAGAAATAGAGCCTATAAGTGTTAAATGAGCAAGGGATTTTGTGCAGGTTTACGGTAAAGGTGTTAAAACAAAACTGGTCATGCATGACAGAGCATGGCTGTTATAGTGTTTTGTGCAAGTTAGTATGTAATAGTTAATTGCACTCCTTTTTTAGGTTAAGCGTGAGATTGTTGCAGGTCTTAAGTATCATCAGGTAACCTCCAGGAAAGGAATAAGAGGTGAGTTAATTTGTTGTTAGCTTTGCAAATTTCAAGAAAGTATGGGCGCGTTTCTCTGTAAAGTCGTTCTATTAGCTTCAAAGGGGTCTGGCCAGGAACTGGTCATCTAGTCAAGCTTATTGGCCATGTTTTGCATTATAATATTTATGGTACTTCTCTTCTCCCTTACAAGAGTCTCAAACAATGTGCATTTCATACTGCCTTTTTTCCTTCTTCACTCCCATGTATTGATGTTGAGTGTAGATTACTCAGGACCAATTTACAACAGTTGAACCTGTATTCATGGGACACCCTCAGGACCAAGCCAAGTGTTCCCTGCAAGGAGGTTGGGCTGGGGTTTGTTAATAATTAACCAAAAAATAGAACATTTTTCTCTTATTCTGCCTTGATCGGAATCTGCTGCAGTCATTATTTCAAGCACCTAGATAAATATGTTTAAAAATCGTGATGGTGTGGGTTGAATTACAACAAGTTTAGTAAATCGATTTTAGTGAGATAATTACATGTTTCAAAAGCCGTAGCCATTTTGAAAACTGAACAATGAAACTTTTAAAGTGCGACTACTGTAACCGGGGCCACTTAGACAAAGTTAACCAATCAGATTACAGGAAACTAACAATACATTCCAAGAAAGTTGGTTATGGGCCAATCAGCAGCTCATAAAAAAACAATAGTTTCTCAAAGCACAAAATTTAAATATTGATAGCAAACAAGACAAGAAAACAAAATTTTTCTATTTGAAACTTACAACTCCCAGGAGACATATTTGTTGGACACAAGCTGTTATTTTGTAATATACCAGCAATTTCCTTACTGCCATTGCAGTGCTTTGCAATAACATCACGACCTCAAGTCAAACATTTAACTAATGTTTACTTGTTTTGCCTGCGACATTCACTCTAACGGACCTCTCAGAAAACATAGGATTTTCTTCAGTGGGTTCAAAAGGTCACATCTGTAGGTTGTAATACCCAGTAATAATTATTATAAAATTGGTTGATTTTGATCCATGTTGTTTGTTTCAATTATGATAAGCAACTAACTTTCTAGGAATGTATTGATATTTTGCTTTCGACAAAAATATCAAGAGAGTCTACTCCATTATGTCTAAACCATCTAGAGATATATATTACTCTCTCAGATTCCAACATCAATGTCAGAACCCTCTCATGTTGCCATCATTAGTCTATCCTTACTTTGAACTTTACCTTTACATTGAACCATCCTCGGAGACCCAGGAGCACTCAGTCGGGTCAGGAGAAAAGGCGGGATGCAAGTTTTCAAGTAGGGGCAAAAGAGCCCCTGGGTACCGACTCTCACCGAACTATTTCCAAAAATTCAAGCAGATGCTGCCTCATGATTGGGCACAAAAAATGCTTTGTATTATTGTGCCCAATCGGCGAACAGTTTCTCCTGAGTTCTTTTCGTGAGTTCGTACACGACGACTATTGTCTCACCACACTTGCCCGGTTCGTTCACCAAGCTTGTGCGTGCAAGGAAAACTTTTATTTTCTACTTTCCTTACCAGAAACGAAGGGACGTTTGGGATGCTATCAGCAGGAGCAATTCAATTAGCCCCGAGAATATTCTGTTTTTGACGGATCACAATGTATCGTAAATAATAGGAACTTTAAGATACGGCGGCAATGAGGAAGTCAAATTACCAATAGCTTCACAAGGCAAAACAACAACTTTGCACGTGCATCGCACTTTTTTGTACATTTCTTTGCCCTCGACTGCATGACTACCCGTGAAAATACCTAATTTCACGTTTTGTGAGGGACATAAATAAGCAATGACAAACATGAAATTGAATATGGTTAATAGAAAGTCAGCTCCAGAAGAGTCAGCACTTGCATTTGACAAAGTAAGCGAGTTGGAATAATCACGATAGAGACTGAAAAAATGTGAATTAACTTTTCCATGCGACGTTTTTGTGGCTGTCAGCCGTCGTGGTATCTTTTAAAAACTCCCTAGAATTTACGCAATACGCGTGACTGATGCAAGCGTGAATACCTGTTGTAAGCTCAAGCTTTTATTTTTGGAAAAGCGTCTTTAGTTTTTGGGCAGACAATATGGGGATTTTATATCAAACTGAAAGTTTCCTGACTGCGTGCATTTCGTTGGTGCATGAGCCAGACAAGCCGTGATCAAGACAATAGCCGTTGTGTACGAACTCACGAAAAGAAAATCAGGAGGAACTGTTTGCCGATTGGGCACAATAATACAAAGCACTTTTTGTGCCCAATCAGGAGCCGGCATCTGCTTGAATTTTTGGAAATAGTTCAGTGAGAATCGGTGCCCAAAGGCTCTTTCGCCTGTACTTGAAAACTTTTGCCCTGCCTTTTCTGCCGATCCGACTGACTGCCCCTGGGTCTCCGAGGATGACATTGAACAAGATGTAATACGCAAACCCTCGTTGATGAAACAAGAAACTGGATGAATTGAATGATTTTTTTCCTTCTTGTTAATTCCTAGTATTTTAGAGTAATTCTCAAAGAGGGCATCTATGAGACAGGGGGTGTTTGTTAGAGAGGAGCGTCTAATATAATAATTTTAACAGCCCAGAGGGGGCATATATTTGGAAGTGGGTGGTTATTAGGTCATTTACGGTATTCTTGTTTTCATTCCAGTCATTTTTAGTCAGTAGTTTGGCTATTATTTTCAACTTTGCATAGCTGTGAACTCTTTTGCCATTATTTTTCTCTATGCTGATGCAAAAGCACCTTAACTGTTGCGTAGCTGTCTTGCTGTGATTGTTTATGCAATATAAAGGGTTCGTAAAGAGTGTTTAATTCTTGAGAAAGTCGTGAAATTTGCCCTGCAGTTTTCTAGACCTGGAAAAAGTTTAGAAAATGGAGATAAAGTGTGGGAAAATAATAAAAAGTCTTGAGTTTTTTTTTTCAAAGCTACAAAAAGTCTTTATAAGTGAATTTTGTTTCATTTTGGCCAAATATTATTCAATCTCAACCATACGTTTGCAGCTCATCTTGAAAGAAGCTTTGTTCCTGCATTTTCAAAGGTCTCTATTGATCACCTATTTGATTACCTTGAGTCTGGAAAAAGAAATTATTGTTTTGCAAAAAAATACAATAATTGTATATTCAGATTTGAAGATTTTTTGCAGACTCAAGGTTATCAAACAGGTGATCAGTAGAGACCTTTAAAAATGCAGGAACGAAGCTTCTTTATTTTTGGCATCTGAGTGACAGTGTAATTAATGCTTCCAAATTTGGATAGGGCAAATCAAGAATTAGTTTGGGTAAAAGCCAGTTAGAAATTGGCCTCAGTGGACCAATAATTTTTCTTTCACTTTATGATTGACTGGAGAAAATAATTTTTCCATTATCTTCCAAATTTACTTAGAACTAGGTGGCTATGAAGATTTGGCTTGAGAGTTGAGCCAACCAGAAATGATAGATATTTTGAAGGGATAATGATATATTTTATCCCATAGGACACTTTGCCAAAATGATGGGAGGCACTTAAAAAGTAAAACATTTTTACTTTGAAGGAGGTTAGATTATAACTTTTGACTACTCTAAAATCCCATACTTATGACGGGTCACTACTCAGATCAAGGTGGTGACACTTCATCAGTATGGAATTTCTGCACTTGTTTCTCAGATATCATTTCGCGAGGGAACCAGTGCTGGCATTGCAAAATGTTGGCTTTTTTCTCAGGCTAACTTTGAGGTAGATTACAGTTGTGTGTCTCATTGTGTTTCAGTTGACAAGTCTTCATTGATGGTTGGAAGCTATGGCCCAAAAACAGAGTCCCATGAATATCTTACTCCTCCTGAAGAAGCTCCAAAGGGAATGCTTGCTAGGGGGCACTATGTTGCAAAGAGCAAGTTCGTAGATGATGATAAAAATTGCCACCTGGAATGGGAGTGGGCATTTGACATCACTAAAGACTGGCAATAATGAGTTTTCGTACAAGATGCAATGTAATTATTTTTGTCTAGCTGTCTTGTAGAAAATTGATAATATTAGGAGTGATCTATGGAATATGGAAACTGAATGTAGAATGACGTCTTACACACACCCGAAAATTGTGATGACATTGCTTGAGTTCTAGTCCCCTGTCTGAAAAGCTGTCAGCTGCAAGATCAACCTACAAAAACAGACCTGAAACCATAAAGACTCTTATTTCATCTTTCTTTGGCTAGCTTCGTTTCTCTTTGTATTTTCGTCTTTAATTCTTTCCGGAAGTAATTCTGACAGATGTATGTGTAGCTCACAATTTCTGGGTACGTCTGTTAAGTAGTAACTTGTCACTGATCATGATAATAAAATACTGCAAAGCTTATATTAAAATTAATGTAAAAAGTTCCACCTCGAAATTGTGTTTTTTGCTCTGTCCCCTGATATTATGACATATTACTTGTCGTTTTCTCAAAGGCATAAGACTTAATTCCCCAATGGGGGGTACTCAGGATTTCAATTGACGGGGATGATCGAAGGATTTTTTTGGGTTTGAAATTTTCGATTCCGGGATTTTTTTGGGTACGAAAATTTGGCAAGTATTTTTTTGGGTAGCTTGATTTGAGTAGGGATTTTTTTGGGGTATTAAAAAGAATCGGTAGTGCCCTGGCTGCGTTGTTATAGCATTACCCCTTTCTGGAACTTTTAAGGGCCACAAAATTGGCATGGGATTTTTGGGGGGTTAATTTTTGGTCCAGGGATTTTTTTGGGTTTTGGTGGAAGCCCTAGGGATTTTTTTGGGTCTTGACTTTTGGCTCCATTCGATCATCCCCGGCACTTGAAATCCCGAGTACCCCCGCCCCGCCCCCCCCCCCCCCCCGGCTTAATTCTCAAACAAGGTAAACGTTAAGGAAAACTCCAGAGTTTTGCATTCCTACTTCATCCTTCAGAATCAGTCTTCCATGAAAAGTTGTAACACAGCTAGTAGAAGTGACCCTACCCTCTACTGACTATTCTTGGTTTGCAACCTCGTGACAAGGTGGCCCATGTTGGGTGGGGGGTCAAACCAATGGAATTTTTTCTCGAAGAATATACGTGAAAATAGAGTTCAGTTCCCAGAGGAGCGAAATGCTTTTGTTCTTGAGCACCAACATGGCCGCTGTGACGTCAGATGCAAACCAGTAATGGTTATATCAAACACTTGTAGCAGTTCTGAGGGTCCCCAATAGTGTTCTTCCATCCCGTCCTCCCGCCCCAAATTTTCGCAAATTCCCGTTATCCCGACGGCTATCGTCCTGCATCCCGTGCATACTTTCAATCCCAAATCTTGCCCCCAGTTTGCTTTATAATCCCGAATCCCGGCCCTCAAATAACGCTAATCCTCAGATCCCGAAAAACCTATTAGGGACCCTCAAGACAAAGCAGGAAATCCCGAGGGTTATCTTTGGCATCCCGCATCCCGTGCTTACTTTCAATACCGAATCTCGCCCCCAGTTTGCTTTATAATTCCGAATCCCGGAGCGCTTACCATTTGTACGGAAATTTTGGTGAAAAGTTTCCGTCAAATGGTACTAGTATTTTTATTGCCACCGAATTCGAAAACAGGAACGGGATTGAGTAGCACCATTTACAAAATACCGGTAAAATTTTCACTTTCTCTCGACATGAAGCCTGGTACTGGTAATCGAAACAAATGGTACAGAAAATTTCGATCGTTTCGGTAAGAACGGAAAAAAGGTAATACCTCGAAAGTATTTTTTTTTTTCCGAAAACTTTTCACCGGGATGAACCGTTCCATTTGAATTCTCCCCGGAATTTCCGGGTTATCCATACAAATGGTAAGCACTCCTGGCCTTCTGATGATCGTCGGATCCTCACCTCACCTCGAATGTGATACTGAACAATATGGCTGACATTTCAGTGACATTTCCCTTCCTTGCCCTGTTTCCCTAGTCTGCTACATACCCGTTTTTAGAGTCGTCAAGCAACGCTGCTCCCCACTAAGTGACAATAGGGTAATTCATGAGGAGGAAGGAAGTTGAGAATAAGTACCCGAACACGACGAGCGCGGAAGGGCGCGCTCAAGTGTGGCGCACTCTACTATTGGAGAAAAAGGCCAAATGAGCTCAATTAAAAAACACAAGAGTTTTACAAGACCTCGACCCCCAGGCTCCTGACGTAGTTAATCGAAAAACCTATAATCGATATGAATCACCGTTGAATATCGATTTCCAGTATCAATCGATAGAAATCGGAAAAGGCTTAAGTCATTATTCGGTAGAAGTTCAACATTTACACGATGTTGTCCTTACGGTATTATTGAGTCATTCATTCAGTGGTGGTATTATGTAGTTTTTTTAATTGATAAAATAATATAAGAATAAAACACTAACGGAAACAAATAGCTCTTTGTTTTGATTTTTTTAGCTTAAGCGCAGTTCATAACATGGAAAGAAATATTACTGCGAAAGTGGCAGAAACTAACTCTCTGTCGCTGGAGCAACTCCATAAATATGGATCATAATAAAGAACAAAATCAGTGTTCTTATTCGGTCTATTGATTTCAGTGAGTCACATTAATAAATGACTACATCTGGATTGAAAGGACAAGTAAAAATCTATTAAACCTGGATTAAAAATAAAAAGTCTTAAGCTAAAGCCGGTCTCATGACTGTTACTTGCCAAATAGCATTATCACTTGTTATCGATTATTACCGATTGTTATTAATTTTTCTATCGAATCGATATTAATTCGTGGATTAAATCGATTAATATCGATTGATTTCCGATTTCAATTTTTATCGATTAACTACGTCTGGAAGACCTTCACGCCTTTTTTGGATCAAAAAGATTTAAGAGCCTCTAAAGATAAAGATTAAAGGGGCTGTGTCACGGCAGTCCAGTTTATTTTGATTAATTTTTCCAATTACTCACCCTCAATCGCTATGGAACTTAAAGTAGGCAAAGAAATTACATGTAAATGACAAAATCAGAGATCCGAGACAAACAAATGACTCCCGAGTATTATTTTTGAAGTTGCAAGCAGCAGGGATCAGCTTTGAAAAACTGTTAGGCTGAACAGTTTTCAAAAACCCTAATTTCAATCCGTTTCAATCTTCTTCAGTTTTGCCCATCCGTGGCATTTGTTGTTTCCGTTGTGTTATTTTAACCTTCCTTTAATGTTTTAAGCGGTTATTTTTATGTTTCTCTTAATTTAACGGGCATTTTGTAATTTCCTAATTTGGCTGAATTTCCTGACACAGCTCCTTTAAGGCCGATCAGTCCATAAATAGTAATCAACCTGAAATAGCTGAGATGATGGGGGACTATTTTAGCCTCCCACGCAGGCGTTTATTTCGTTTTTTGTCTTGTCACGCCATCCTCCCCAACGTTTGGGAAGAACGCGTGACAAAGCCCTAAGAAGCCTCCTTGTGAGGGCAAGCTAGGACTATTTTGCATCCATAGCAGATGACATAGGCAATGCTGGTGATAAAGTGAACGATGTAGACCAACATGTAAGCACTAATCACAATAACACTAATTGTGCTCACCAGGCTTACCATTTCCATGAAATTTAAATCTTAGATGTTGCTAAGATCCTAACAGACACAAGCGAGCTCACGCAACAGGACGACAAAAAAAGGAAGACGGCGAAACATTCGTGTGAGACAAACACGAAACAGGGCTATTACCTCTTCATTTTGTCGTGATCTTAACTTTCTTTTAACTGAAAGACTAGCCTGTGTACAGACGTCCCCCCTCCTTCAGGATTTCCCGATTTTTCCTGAGGGAGTGGAGACGTCTGTACACAGGCTACTGAAAGACCAGTTAAAAGAATGGTCAAAGTTGGCGGAAAAATTGTCCAAACAAAATTATTGTCATGCTTGTCACGCAAGATTTGCCGTCTGGTTCCCTCTGTCGTCCTTTTGCGTAAGTTCACTACTGACGCTACCAAGGCATCAGGATGTAGACTGCGAGCAGTTTCTCTTTTTCTTCAGATTTAGTAAGGGGAGTTCACTCGACGGACTACAGAACAAAGAGAGACTGCTTGTAGTCTAATCAGGATGGGACACGATAGGCATAGTTGCGATTTTGACAAAGCGCGACTGGTGTGCTCTAGATAATAGAGAAAGCCAGTTGGTCTTCTGTCTTACCGATAAGAGTAAAGCGTTTGACTGTTTACATAATCCACTTTTCTTAAACTAATTAGCCTGTTCCAGGGATTCAGATAGTAGGGCGCAAAGTTCAGATATGGTGGGGAGCGAGTAAATCGTAAGTAGGGAAAGCGAAGGGAAAAACGAAGTGAGACTTTTTTCTCCTCGTCAATTTTTCGCCCCGCTCTACTATCTGAATGCCTGGAACAGGCTACAAATTGATGATATTGAATCTACTGATCGCCATTACAGAGTGTGATTGGGGGATGTTATCAGCTCTTGGAAGGAAGTGGGGAAGGGATTCCCTCAAGGTTTCTCGTTTGGGCCTCCTCTGTGGAACGTATTCCAGGATGACTTAATTTACAAAATTTGAGAACTCAAACTCTGTATGTATACAGACGGACATCAGTTAAATGAAATAAGTCAAGACGCGGAGAACTATTTTGAATTAATAATTATATATAACATATACTAGGAGTTTCAATTAGAAAGTAACTGCTGGCGTCAGAGGTGGCAGACAATACGGAGCCGTACAGTTTTTAAATAACAAAAATGAAGATAATGAAAATGACCCCCAGGAATCAGGGTGGGTAAGCCTTTTTAAAACAAAAATAATGTTATTTCCATGTATTTGTGATGTATAAAAAGCCCTTCGCCTGTTATGCGCGCTAGTAAATTTCCACAGTGCAAGCAGATGATAAATTAAACGAGGCCTAAGGTTTTAGTAAAGAGCGAGGAGAGACGGCTGTTTTCGCAGGCTAGTTACATTTTTTAGATTTCTTTATTTGTCTATTGAGATAATTTCACCGAGTTGACGAACGGTTAAGTGATGAACCCCGAGGAAGACAGGATATTTTTATGTGTTTGGCTCGTCGCCCGTGACCGAAAAAATCCCTGCCCCTTGACCGGAAGACACTGGGAACAAAATCAATTTTCCGCTGACCAAGGATCCAAACGGACCCGCGGCTTGACGAGGCTTGACAGTAGTTTTCAGCGACTTTCTTTTCGCCGTTTTTGTTTGCTTAACCTGAACATCTTCCGTGGGCGTATCAACCTTTTTCTTGAATTATAAACATTTTTCTTTTTATATTTCGCCATAAGAAAAAGAAAAGTTTATATTAAGTGTTTGGTAATATTACATCGACAGAGAGGAATGTCCAGATGTCCCTCTTTCGTCGATCGTGCAAGGGTTGTAAGGAGCCCCGCCTTTGTGATAAATATAACATGTTTGTGTTGATGATAAATTGTAACAAATAAAGATTGTGAATTCAGGCCGTCAGTTATTGATTCTAGGAGCTTCTTAAATCTAAAACAGTCATATTTTAAAGAAGATAAACATATTATGAAAGGAAAATTTCCGGCTAAAGCCTTCATGGAAAACAAAAGCTGCTTCGGATCTATTTCCGGCCCTCTACAATGCTTTTGTTCAGCTACTGGAGATGCAGTCATTCAACGTTGTTGAGTTCTCTCTCGGAAGTTAAGTCATTAGTCAGATTTCCCACAAGCAGTTTTAACCGGACAATGATGCGATGGCATAATGTACACAGATCTATCTCATATGTGCAAGTAAGTGTTATAAATGATCTAATTGCGTGTCATATAAAGCATCTGATGGAATAGTTTAAATACTTCCTTGGCATTCCGATCGTCTATTTGTCTGTTGTTGTTTCTTTACACAAATCCAACCCGGTTTTCTTGGATTATACTCATTGGCTTTGGAATAAATCATTGTTGTTCGAAAAAATAAACCCTTATCCGCTTTTACGGCAAACACACGAAACTATTCTTTAAAAACATGAAAATAACTTCTCCATATTCCGCTAAATAAGGTAATTGAACACGCCAGTTAATGCAATAGTGTTTGTACTGTCACTTGAAGTGCCTGTTCGGATCACGAAGAGGGCCGACAGTACTGTTGTTAAGTGTCTGAAAATTTGTAAACATTGCAAGTACGGTCGCACATCACGCTACCATGTTAAATCCTGAGAATTTGAGAAATTATCAAAAATGTTGTACAGACCGCCTCGGCAGCGTGCTGTCGCGTGCAGCTCAGGTTCGATGACGGGTAAATCTTCCGCGGAAATGCCGAGATGAGTGGATTTCCCGCGAAGTTCACCAATCAATGTGCCCAGCTGGGATAGCCAATTAAAAACCAGCGTTCCCACGCCTTGTCAAGTTTGATTGACCAATAGAAAAACTGTTCAAACAATTGGTGATTGTCCTTTCAACTGTCATCCCCAACGGCGTATAAGTTATACAGGCCGCATACTAGAAATTTTATCCGCCAGTTTTATGAATAAAGTCTCGGTGGTCGAAGTAGTTGATGATCACTTCGTTTGTGGTTGTAGACACATTTTCCTTTATTCTCTAAGCGAAGTCCTACATTTTTATCTCTTTTCTTTGCTCACCTCCAGTAACCCTTGTATATTGGGGCCAAAAGCTATCAAGCAGCCGGTAGATTTCCCGCCTTTGGAGGACAAATCATTTGCATCGATCGGTGAGTTAATTACAAACCTTTTCGTTCGCTTTTTTGGTATTTTTTTTCCTCTAACTGTGAATCTCGAAGCTTCTATGTCCAAAGCGCTACATTTTTACATTTTATGGCCTGTTTATCATATAGCTCATATTGTTCGCAATTATCCATTGAATGCATCCCTAAACAGGACGATTTATATTCAATTATCTGCTTCGAGTATTAAGATAAAATGCTTTGTCTTCAGTGCACGCGAATTGGCCCCATGCGTTTGTTATTGTTTATGTTTATGAACACTGTCTGTCCTTAAATTGTATTTTGGTTCATAATATACACACACAGGCAAAACAAAATATATTAAGCCCAATATACACAGGGTTGGCTGCCATCTGAATTTCGTTAATTTGTGAAAACGCCGCTATAATTGCGCTCATATTTTTGTTCCTTGAAGTCGACAAGGCTGTCGCGTGCTACAATGCTGAGTGAGCGAAATAGTATTAAGCTGGGTATTACAAAAAATCAATGGCCCTTACCAGATATCCCACACGAGTTAACACTGGACATGCAAGCTACTATAGTCCGCCAAGTGGGGAACGGGGAATAGTGAAGGTAAAATGAACAGTGGTTACTGTTGATCCCCTGTCCGCATAGTAATAAGCGATTACAGCATGCGAGTTAGAGTTATTAAAAATTTAGTATTTTTTTTATTGGCATTCTTGGGCAGTGGCATGGCTTGGAGAGAAATTCTTCTGAACTTTTTATTTAGTGAGGAATGTGGAGTTGCAAATGGGTGTTGTGCGGGCGAGGAGAGAACCCTGGGAACGAGGTTGGTCTTGTGGCCAGGGGAATTCTTTTATGCCTACTAAATAGTATACACTAGTCTTCCTTTTTACAATATTATTGGAGTCTATATAATTCAGGACAATGCCTCTTACTGCAATATTATCACTTCACAAGTATGAGCTGCTTGCATTAAATATATTACATCAAAACTTTGTGGGTGTAAATGGTTGAAGTCCTTCGACTGTTATTTGAAACTAATTTTTTCACAATTGATAGATCATTTTTTACATGACAGAAGCACTCATGTAGAAAACGGATGCATCTGCGATACTCATACAGAATTTTGAAAAATAAACAAACGAAGAAAACAAGTTGGGCCATTTGCACCTCCTGCTCCCAGATGTCAGATTTTATCTCCCCAGACCCTCCCCAGGTCATCTTGCTCTTTCTTAAGGGAGATTCGACTATGGAGGAAATAGGTTAACAAGAGGCCAAACACTTGTTGAACATTTGTTGATGCTATTATAGAAATTAAGAGGGTAATTATTTCAGCACATGTTTCAAAGGCCACCCCAAACAGAGCCAATGGTGGAACCTCCACACTCGCCGGGGGGGGGGGGGGGGGAGGGGTACTAGTTTTCAAGCAGTTTCTCTAATATAGGGTATATAAATCAGAGCGTTTGGGTCTAGAATAGGGTATCATTTTTCAGGAAACTGATCAGTTGGTTGAAGATTTTATCTAGACTAGGGATTGTGGTATAAAGTTTTGTTTTGGCTAGACTACTGTGCTAGTGACCTCAGTAGTTTCTGGAAAACAGCTACTCTAGGATAGGGGGGATTTAGGGAGTTTACTCTAGTATAGGGTAGCAAAATTCAGCTGAACTAGCTCTGGTATAGGTTAAGGGTCCCAGCGACACATCCCCACCCAGAAATTCCTAAAGTCACCCCCCCGGGCCTTGACATAACAAAGGGCCAAGGGACTGGCAAAATTTGTACGCTATAACGAGGTTTCGTCATATCGAAGTTCTGTTTCATATATTTTACTATTAGTGGGTTAAAGCAAATTCTTTCTTTATACCCAGGAATTCGTTACAGAGTTTCGTTTTGTCCGCAACGTTTTGCCTGATTTGAAGGTGTTGTGTCTGACCTTGGTAAAAGCAATTCTCGGAAGAATTGTTTCATACTGTCCATGGATTTTTTTTCTTTCGGTGGCGGTTATATTTTAAACTGTTTAATCTAAAAATGGGTAGAAATTAATTATCAGGAATCCACTAATCGTACTACGACTGGGCGGAAACAAGATTTCTGACAAGACAATAAATCTAAAAGCGTGGCTGATGCTTTAACTCAATTCAGGTCACGTCTAGACACTGGATAAGTTCAATACGATAAGCCTGATAAGATCCAGGGGCTGTCAGCAGTCTCTTCTAATACCCTGCCTCATTAAATGGGTTGCAGGTCAGTACATTGAGGGTTTCACATGTTAATCAACACTTAAAAAGGAGTATAAACTACACCAGGAAAATATCTCCTAACTTGGTGGTCTGAGAAAAATTCCATTTGGTTGAAATGTAGTTTACGGTATTTGTACTGATGAACGTACCGTTTTTTGCCCATAATTTTTGAACCTGAGCTAAAGGTTTCATTTTGTTTTCGCGGGATCTAATTTCACGTAATTTTTAGAAACTTGGCGGATTTTCCGACAATTCGTGAAAATTAGATCCCGTCGTAATGAAATTAACTCCCTCGAAAAAAGAAACTACAGCGAAACTTTACCCCTTTTAAACTTTCAACTTCACGTTGACTGACTGCGACCTACAAAGAGACTTGAAAATGGTAACTCAAAAAGGTCATTTAGTACAGAAAATTCCAAAACTCAGAGCAAAATTTGAGACGAAAAACAAAAACAATTTTTCGTGCGAATCGCTCGAAGTTTATCAGCTTTGTGAAGTGTCAGGTTGCGTAACACAAAAGTTGTTACGTATCCCGACAGATTGTAACTTGCCAGCAGGTCGAGTCCCTCGTCCCTATTCAGACTATTCTGAGTTTTTTTTGGTTTGATAGCAATGGCCTCCTTGACGCGGCGCTTGATGGTGTTATTTTCAACGGATAGTACTTTTATGTGTCGGTTGATGTTGTGACCTGCTGCCCGGCAGTGCTCGAAGACGGCTGAAGTATCGTGTAGTTATCCGAGCATTGTTCACACTGGATGTGATAAACGACCCCGCACGTCATTAATTTTTCTGTTCGATCCTTTACATTCGTTACTTGAGTTCGCAGTGTGTGAAAAAAATGTCGTACGAGGTCTTAAGACCTCTTAACGATAAACCTGGTAGATTTGATATCGACTTTTACAATACAAGGCCGGGGCTTTAACGGGTTTTTCCGCAAAGGAACTTACAACTATATCCGCGACACTCATTCTACCTCTGAAATATAATTTCGCGAAAACTTGTTCCTGCTAAACGCAAACATCAGTCGACGGTCATCTCCGAAATCAAACTAACACGATAATTCTGCAAAACACAACTGAATTTTGTGTTTTGGTGAATCATCTTTTTTCTGTCAATCCCATATATTATTTATTCCCTTCCGCCGGTTTCCGTAAAGTTCGTTATCTTTATCACATAAACACCTGATGAAGCGCGTTTTTGTGGGAGGTTTCAGACAGGATTAGACGGAAAGCGTAATTGGATAGCACCATATTAGTCTTATTATATTTTTTACTATATCTTTTCATTCCAGAAGACAAGAAATGCTATTTGTGAGTCCTGATATAAGCACAGGGATTATAACCGGCGCGGGGTTTATGACATTATAATCGAGTATAGAAAATGCTTAGAGGTGGTAGAGTTAAATTGCTGCATTTTCGTATACATTTGGCCGATAGATTCAGTGATCAGACCCTGTTGAAGAAAACTGCATCGCTCGTATGAAATATAAGGAAGTGTTAGTTAGGCATCTCGTGGACATGACCTTTTTTTTTTTGCTAAAACTAAGGCCTTTTGTTCATTGCCTCTTTAGCTCCAACAAAGGATAGTTAGAACTTACCAACAAGGAAAATGGCTACAGCGGGTGACAGCATTGGACAGGCGCTTTCCTTCATCGCATCAGCCAATCAGGAGCTTAGAAAACAGCGTTCTGAGGAGGCTGTAACCCTGTTCTGCAAAGGATATGCCTTGGAGCCTGGCCTGGTCAAAGATCACCTGGTCACCTTGCCACGGAACCACTTACAGAGCGTAATTTACACACTGGAAGACTGGTGCGTGTGCTGTGGCGGAGACTCTGAGCAACTGCTATCGAGTTGTGAAATAACTTTGTCTGTTGAACAAATATGCGACTTAATTACGTCACCGGGTCTCCGCCCTGATAGTCGTGTGGCATGGTCCACGAAGCTGAGGTCACAAATGCGAAACAATAACTACCTTGAGGCGGTTAATACCTGTCTCCAAGCAGTGAAGGTATTCGCCGATCAAAACGATATCGTGTTTTTTTTAGTTGAACGCGCTGTTGCATATCTGTTTCTTAAAGAGAAGAGCTTTGCTGTGCAGGACTTGATAGCCGCGTGTGACAAGGACTGTGATGCTGCTTTAGCATGCATCAAGGAATCTGGAGCGAAACTACTTCCCGTCATTTTAGAAGCGCTTTACGAGGTCATCGCTAAGTTTGCAAAAAAGTCGGAAAGCCACAGTGTGGATGAGCGATTCTTGTTGATCAAGATTGACCGCATTGTTGTCGGTTTAAATCCCGAAGACACCAGCACTCTGGAAGACTGCGCTGGTCACATGATTAAACTTAATCAGTACAAGGAAGCTGTAGCTTTGCTGTCTGATGGAATAGATAGGTTGTCATGTTCTGGAAGAAGGGAAATCGAATCCGTGGAGTTGTTACTTCAAAGAGCGCAGTGTCATTTGGCTCTTCAAGAAACCGAGCTTGCTGTGAACGATTACCTTAGTGCGGCGGGCCTTGATGAAGACATGACGCGGATCACCATACTAGCATTACCAGGTGCTCAGCAGGATAACATTGCCTCGTTTGCAAAACAAACTGCATCAGAGCTGCTGTCTCATTTCCGTCTTAAGGCGAAACTGAACAGCGCATGCTCAGTTGACACGAGAAACACTGCTGAAAGTCTCCTCAGAGCAGCACTTATGTACCGGCTTCTGTATGTTATGGACAGAAATAACGTTGATGCGTTGATTAACGCTGCGGAGTGCCTGAAACTTCAAGACAAAGACGCGGAAGCCGTCAACACACTCAACTTGGTACTTTCACTGCGACCAACCTGCTCGAAAGCGTACTATACGCGCGCATATTGCCATATGAAAGCCGCTGAAATGGCAAGTGCGCTCGCAGATTTCAATACTACCTTAGATCTCCAGCCAAGCTTTGTGCAAGCGCTTTGTGGCCGTGCATTTGTTTGGCTCATGGGCGGACAATTGGAAAAATCTGCCAAGGACCTGAAAGATGCTAGTGGGATATCAATAGCTGCTACGGTGACTTGGATCACGGAATTATCAGAATACGGACAGCAAACGCTCAAAAATCAGCTGAAAGAGTACTTGATGACGACTTTAAAGAAACGCCAACAGGGAGAAAATTCGCGCGTGGATAGCTC
>NC_133206.1:16410166-16597666 GCF_958299795.1 Porites lutea
CCATACCCGATAATTTTGTCCAAGTTTACTGCTCATTTGCGCAACATTGGACAAAATTGATCGAAATATCTATGGTGGTGCATTTTAAGCCTGGTGAATACATAAGAAAGATGAAAGTTTGCGGCTTAATAAAAAAAAACGCATTTTGATTATGCCAACAAAATTATTGCCCTAAAAACTCTTTAGAGTCCCATGGTAGAGGCGCAGTTTTGTGATTTAAAGTTTGCCAAGCATTGCTGGAACTCTGAGCCAAATCATAGAGTTATAATTTAGTGTCCTTCTCTCCTCCCAAAAAAGGCGCTCTCCTGGAAATTCGCTTCTATCATGACAGACTACGCAAAGTTTCGGTTACCTCTCTGCAGTGACAGCTCGTGAACTGTTACATCTGCTCTGAATTCTTCAACATGGAACTTGAGGCTTTTGAAGGTGTCCCAGCAAAAACACGTGTTCCGAGATAGGATTTAAATATCTTAATTAAATTCCACGTGCCAACTCAAAGAGCAAATAAACAATGCATTCAAATATTTAGCAGTTTTCCCAGAGCAAAGCAGTGTTTTGTCCCGCACGATGAACACTTGAAATTTGCGATCTTGATTCATCTCAAGTTGTTGTTCAATCACTACAGTTACGAAACAACGTAATGGACCGTCCAATACCAATATTGTTGCGCACGCGAAATAGTTTACTCCGAATTGCGAATGTGTCACACATTCCTCGGTTTCAGTCGTCTCATACATACTGATGAGTAGGCCTCCCGTTGGTATTTTCCGCATTTGTCCGGATGAGGGTGGAGTAAGTATTGCTAACTGAACCAGTCGACTTTCACGCCAGCCTGAATTTCATCCGATTGCTTCAAGTCGTTTTCTCCTCTAAAGACTCGAAGTAATCGGATGAAATTCAGGCTACTTTCAGGCTCATTTGGAGCAGAAAGTAAAATCTTGAATCAGGCCATAGTTGTAAAATGACTTGACGCCATCGTGAGAGTGGCCTATTCACCGCTGTTTTGAAACACGTTGGAAGTTGTTTCGAGTGTCTGGGAATAGCAAGACGTGTTTCCAGTCCCTACTCATTTCTTTATGAAGCTTGTGGTAACTTAAACTGCTCGCGGAGGATGTTGCGAAGATTTTCCTTAAGGCAATTCGCTTTTAATAGTTTTCGCCAGAGCGCCCCGGAGAGCTTGCTCGCAGGCTATTTGAGCTTGAGGGCTATGAAAAATGGACATTAGAGTGCTTTTTATAGGCAAACCGTGCCCTATCATGGGAGCCAGCATAAGGATGGCGGAGTCATTGTAGCACACGATTTTTATTTCCTTGTTTGTGTCTGTGACTTGTACTTTGCGCGTTAATATTTACATGCACTCTTAGAAAAACATGTCTTAAAATGTAAATTACAAATGAGTCTAAATAAATAGTACCGTAGGACGTTAAATTCACAATTCAAATAAATTACAACCTAATCGACATACAAAGCATTGAAAACTGAAGAGAAATACAGATCGAAGGAACTATCCTACGCTGAAAAAAAACTCTCTCAAAATATTTAGACTCCACCCGAACTAACGCTCAATGTTCACTCCTATGTGAAAGGTTACTTGAATAATCTAATAGAAGAACTTTCAGTGTACACTAAACTCGTGGTCTGCTAGAAATGGCAAAGATATTTTCCTGTTATAGTAGATCGAGGCCGAGTTATTCCCAAACCGTTTTTCGTGTTTGCTGTAAGGGGCGTTCGATTGATCGTATTCCGGGATAAGAATACAAGAAAATAAAAATCACTTGATTTGGCTTTCATTGCGTAGTAAAATCCTGCAATCTAGTGGAAATCAATAATTGAGGGTCCTCAAAAGGTTTTTCGGGATCCGGGATTCGCCTTATTTGAAGGCCGGGATTCGGGATTTTAAAGCAATATGGGGGCGAGACTTGATATTGAAAGTATGCACGGGATGCGGGATGCGGGATGCGGGATGCCAAAGATAAAAGTCGGGATTTCCTGCTTCGTTTTGAGGGTCCTCAGTAGATTTTTCGGGATGCGGAATTTGCCTTAATTGAAGGCCGGTATTCAGGAATAAAAAGCATATGGGGGCAAGATTTGGTATTGAAAGTATGCACGGGATGTCGGAAATAACCGTCGGGATGAAGGGATTGACCGAAATTTTGGGTTGGGATAACGGGATTGAAGAACCCTGTTGGGAACTCTCACAATTAGATGAATGTAGCATTTCATTGGTCCAAAATTTTCGGTTGAAGATATTTGTCACAAGTTCTTGGGTATTCGTATTCCGGAATATGATCAATCGAACTCACCTGTAATAGGAGAGTATAAGTTATCATGGTAACAAACCCGAATAACTCGGTCCAAAAGTTAGTTTTAGCAATTACCTCAACCCAAGTTAAAAAATATATATATATGGTCCTTTTAAATATTTACCTAATTCGTCTGTACGTTCGTCAAGATTATCTTCAATTCATTAGTACGACTTTTCAAAGACTTGTATAATAAAGATACATGGGTGTGAAAGCAAAAAAAAACAGCTTATATATGTATCCACACGGTAATGCGTGATTATTAGCGTTCGAAATGGTGTTACGTAATCTCATACCCAGATCTCGGCTTCGCCAATAAGAGATCTGGGTAAGAGATTAGGTGTTACGACAAATTTAAATGTGGAAGAGACGCCTTTTAACGAACTGTGCCTCACAATATAATTATTACAACTTTTTAAATATTATATTATTATTTTATATTAATTTCCATGTTTGAAATTCTTCGAGTTAACATCAAGAGCTGTAAATAACCCTCGTTTGTATAGTTTTTTGTGCCTGTTAAAACGAGCTGAAGTATACCATAAGGCAAGTATTTACAGGAGTTTAGTTATGAAAAATTGACTTGAGAATATGATCACTCTCTTCAGTCGCTATTAAACACAGGGTACATTTTAGAAAAACTCATTCACTATTCATGAAGAAACTCCGTACCAAACTTGGTATCTTAAATCCGATAAGAGCAGGCTCAATTTTCTTCGCCAAAATAATTTAACAATCAGCGATTAGTTTAAGAATGAACAGATTAACGGTACAGTTTAATTACTGAGCCGTTTTATTTAGTTTTCGTATTTCTTTCTCGTGTTCTATTTCTCGTTTTATATTAAGCGAATTGAAATTTGGACCGTCTTAATAAATTAAATCAAAGTCTATATATACAACTCTCCTTTTCGGACACTCCGTTATTACGGACAGTTCTTCTTTGTCCCTGGAAAAAGCCCACACATTCTTTCTAAAAAAATTCAAACCGGTTAATACGAACACCCGCTAATCGGGACACTATCCATGGTCTCTTTCGGTGTCCGTATTAACGGGGTTTGAATGTACTTACATCTGTGGCTGGCGCTTTCTCAGGGTTCTGTGTCTTTTTCAGTAGTATGCAAATTGAAATTTGGTCCTTTTATATATTTATTCCAACGGGTTAAAACTCATCATCAGAATCCAACATACTATCCTTATACTCATGATTGTCCAATACAGTGACCTGCATTCCGACAGGGTTAAAACTCATCGTCAGAATCCAACAGGGTGTTAGTATCATTATCATACCTATATCCATGATTGTCCAATACAGTCACCTGCATTCCTGGCCTGATACTGTCCAGGTTATCCACCACGGTACTACGATATGACGTAACATTGTTCCCCGGTATTACGCTCTCTTCATTGTAAACACTCTCCTCGTTGAAATTCTTTAAATTCTGCGCGTTGGCGTAATGCTGATACGATCTGGAGAAGTTGTGTATCGCGTCGTCTACAATGTCTTTTGGGTTAATTGTTTGCCTAAGATTTCTCGAGATGCTCTTCAAAGCAATCCCTTGCCCGCGCTCATCGAGTTTTCTTTGATGGCGGTAGATTGAAAAAGGAAAGGCGTATCTCAGAGCTATGGAAGCGAAAAACATTTCTATGCACACCACGAAATTCTGATAGCCTGCAGCGATTGTGCCGGCAGAGATGCCATGATAAGTACGGATAGCGCCTGCCTTTTCAAACACAGCTAGAAGAACACCTAAAACAAATTTAAGGAAACAACAGAAAATGTTTTCCCCGATGAAAAGTGCTACGGTCTCTATTTTAGTTCTCAAGCGTTTTTTGTTGTTTTTGTTTTTGGGAAGGGGAGGGGACTCAAGAAGCACAAGTATACCAGTTGCATAGTTGAAAACACAATTGTTGAGACATTTCATGCAAATGCGTTCCTTGCCCCTCGTACCAAACGGTATCCCCATTTTTTACAACTATGCGAAGGAGGATGAGATTCAGTCAAGAGTAGAGTTAAGTGTCCTAGCTATTTAAGATTAGCGTGCGTGGCCCTCGCGTTCTCGCGCAGCTAATTTTCCTCCATATTTTCAATGCCAGTCATGGAGCAAATGGAAAATTTGCGCAATTTTCACGGCTCGCCAAACGCGCAAGCATGAGCCTCTAGCATTTGCGCGAGCTTGCTTGCGAGCGACCGAACGTTCTGTCTGTTGGGGAGACCATGGCCCAGTTGTTCGAACGCCGGTTAGCGCTAACCCGGAGGTTAATTTTAACACGGTTTTCTTTTTCTTTTTATCAAAAGCACTCTCTCAGATAATTTTCGCTATTCTTTTTAGAGTATCCAATCATCAAATTGTAGGCCAAGAGAATTAAACTGAATTTGCTTTTTAAGCTCTCATATGCGAGTTCAAATTTCGCACTAACCCTGGGTTACCTTAACCCGGCTACTTCGAACAACCCGGCCCAGGATTATATAAATCCAAGAACCGTAATTCAACTGAAACATTGTCACTGGGTGATCTCTTCTTACCTTGCCAGAAGGAAAGAAAAATAACAGACTTGATGGTGAAAAACTTTAAAACAGGATAGTAAGGACTGAGAAGATCTCTTGTAGCTTGATAAAACAGAAACAGCGCATACAGAGCCAGTGAGACTGTAATGTTATAAACAATTGTAATGTATAGATAACCACGATCAGCTCTGAAACAAAAAAGAAAAAGAAGCTGGTTAAATTGCTTTTATGAGCCCTAGTCTGTATGGATATATACAATGCTAAGCTATTGCCTACAAGCCCCAGTTGTTAAAAAGGTGTAAAACACTACCCAGTTGATAAATCTGTATCCGGTAGATAACGCAATTGGTTTCCCTAATACTGATCCACTGGATTGTGATTTATCTGGTAGATATTCCTAACCATTGATTAAACAACTGGTGCCAGATCTGGTGCAAATTTTTTCAAGCTTATAAATTCACTTGTCAATATAATTTATAAATTTTGTAGCTCAAAATGAAATTTTAGCTTAAAATGGTTTGAACCTACAATAGTCTGATTTTTATAGGGAACAAAGATTACTGACATTCAAACTAGGCTCAAACCATTTTGTCCTGAGTTTCATCTCCTGTCCACACATATCAGTTTTTTGTCTGAAAACGACAATTTTTCTCTCCGTTGCCAAAAAAACGGCCTGCCTGAAAACGGTACCATCTTTGATGGGAGAATGTGCATTTACTGGTAGAGCGATTTTCGTATGACCTTCAAATGAAAACGCGCGAACAAAACAGAAACAACAAACAAACGGAAATTGAGTGATTCGATTGGTTTATCGAACCGATACAAACGAGCGTGGCTTTTGGTTGGTTAAGCGAACGCTCGGGTGAAAAAAACTTCATGCCCGAGAACTTTCTAGAAATCAATCGATACTTGACGTCATACTGCAACACGATTGGCCATATTAGGCCATATTAGGGTTTTCTTTGACAGGAAAACGAAGAGTCCATGTTTCGATCCTTTCATCCATTGGCTGATAAAACAAATAACGAACACTTACCGAAACCATTTTTCCCAAGGTCATACGAAAATCGCTCTATCTAACACCCTGACGTAATCGTTTCCAAAAACCTCCATGTTCATCCATCCACACAAGTACAGCAAAATGGGAATTTTAAAACCTCTAGTGTGGAGAGCCTTTTTAAAAAGATACGTTTTCAGTGGTCGTTTTTACTTGATACGTGTGGACGGTGGGCCAAACCGGAAAAAAAATCTATATTTTCAAGCAAAAACGGATATGTGTGGATGGGGCCTCATGTTGATCTGCGACACATACATACATGGGAAAATTACTTGTAGGATGAATATCTTGCATTTTTACATAATTAGTGGAGGCTGTATCAGGATTTACCATAAATCCTCTATTAAGCCCCACTCTCAATTAGCTTTTCCCCCGCTTCTCAGGAGAAGAAAATTAATAAGGCCCCCCCCCCCCCCCCACCACTTCCCGCCCCTAATTATTCTTCAGTAATAAATGATAGACTGTATTGATCAATCACGACTGTAAAATTTCGTGTGGACTGATCCGGGATGGTTTATTCACGTGCTGGAAGTTCGGATTCGTTTCTGATCCTCTGTTGTATGACCTCCACCTTCTTGTACTTGAGCTTTTCACTTTGTATTCTAGTTCTTTATGGAGAACTGATACCATCGTCGTGTCTAAATTAAATAAGCACCCCTCCCCCACTCCTTACTCAAATAAGCCCCCCGTCTCTATTAAGCTCCACCTCAAATGGGCTTGAAATAAAATATAAGCCTCATGCGGTGCTTAATAGAAGATTTACGGTAATAAAAAAGACGTGTGAATACCTCCAGTCTCCATCTGAGTAATAGCCTAATGGCTGAAGGATGAGAGTAATGACTGCCATAATTGGTTTGATTACACAGTACTGAAGGGTCGCCTGCAAATCAATCATAAACTCAATAATCAATATGTGATCAGCATCAAGTTAAGACAAGATGTTAAAGAAGAAAATACAGTGGAACATCAACATAACAAAGGGCCAAGGGACTGGAAAAATTTGTTTGCTGTTCGCCATAACGAGGTTTCATTATATCGCAGTTCTTTTACAAATATTTTACCATAATAAAGTCTATCTGGGGTAAAGAAAATTGTTTGTTATAGAGAAGACTTCATAAGTTCCTCTGTAGCTGACATTGATTTAGTCACCATCAAAAATCATACTGTATAAAATAACATAATTAACATAATTATATTTATAATCATTACACAGGATCAGGGCTGGCATAGCACAGAGTAGCAAAATATAATGAAATGAATTGAGAAATCAGTAAATAAGAAATCTCCCCACGTAAGGTAATAAAAACAGACTTGAATACTTGACTCTACGTGGTGGATTTCCGATTCCTTGCCAGCGGAACTTGGATTCTGAATTCTAATCCTTAGTGGGATTCTGGATTCCTTGAGTTGGATTACGGATTCCAAAGCCCAGGATTCCAGATTCCACAAGCAAACGATTCCTGGATTCTGTATTCGACAAGCAAAGATTTCCCATAGAGCGAATCCAGATTACGTGACATAGAGCGAAGGAAAGCTAGACAACAGTGTCTTACTGAGGGGTGAGTTGGAAATATAAGTCCTTATATGAAAGATTACCCTGGGACTCAAAAAAGTTGCCAGTTGTGTACTTGGACTGATAAATAACAGCTACTATAAGACAGGTAGAAGTAGCTGTGTACTATGGTCCCTAATTAAATTATCAACACCTTATGGTTTCTGCATCTTGGTGGACTGTTCACAATCTCCTATTTTTCCATAACTTCGTTGAGATCGAGCGCTTATTGTTATGAGTGGCCATCTTGGTTTTGAATGCACCGAGGGGGCGGGCATCGGGGTTTATAGTGGAGGGGGGGGGAGGGAGGTGAGAAAAACAGAGGGAATCTCTATTTTTCCTGCCTCTCCTAAACCATCCTCTGCTACCTAAATAGATTTGAGACTAATCAAATCTAGACGCAGTACATTTGGAACCAAGATGGCGCCATAAGGGTTAACAGTAGGTGCTTGACCCTGAGGACTGTGAACAGTCTAGAATCATGGATAACGTAACCTAAATTTTCAAGTTAGTTGAAGTTCTCACCTGTTTACAGAATCTGAGGAAAACTATTGTGTACTGACAGCCGGTAAGACAGCATGTACACCACAACCAACTAGCTCTGAAATATTAACAATGATGTGGATATATTAGCTACATATTTAATAATAATATTGAAAACAGCATTTCTACTTAACTTAACACAAAATTAATGTACTAACAACAATTAACTGTCATTCAATTACCAGTATACTACTGCTATGGTAGACAATGAAATATTCCATGAGTGGCTAGTTTTTTCTTAGCATAGGTGAGTCTGTTTGTAAAGAAAAATATTGTATCAATCTGGTTCCCGACTTTAACGCATTTAAGTTTGATGAGGAACTTTTCACTACAAAATGCAACTAATATGATTTTTTTCATTGATAACTCTCATGACAATAACAGAATTTTACTGACAGAGCTTTGCCATTAATATATTTTCTTGTTCCATACAAAGTCTGAAGTTATATAACAGTGTTGAAGTTAACAGTACTGTAAGACTTACTTGATTGGTCTTCCTCTTATTTCTGATAAGATTGCCATTTCACCACCCAAATATTCATAACACAGGCTCAAAAAGTTGTAAATGACAAATGCTGAAACAAAAGAGAAATGTGCCCTGTTCTTGAAGTTCACAAGTAAAAGCTGTATGTTTTAAAAACTGTATGTTAAAACTAGCCAAAGAAAACTTTTGATGCACATATAATTAATTGTCCCATTAGTTATTTAAAATGACTTGCTAAATTAATTCATTGTAATAAAATTAATGTTGAAAACTCACTTTGTCAGATTAACTTGAATAACAGCTTTCAATGCATATGAATTACTAATTTAACCAATTTGTCTTACAAGCCCTGGTTGCTCAAACACTGGATAGCGCTTATATCATCCGGATAAATCACTTTCCAGGGGATAAGTATTAACAGAATCAATTATTGCGATATCCAGAGGATATTGATTTTTAGTAAAATCCAACTAGTGGTCTATTATCAATGCCGCGTTCTGACCAGTTGACCTACTACTAGGCTTTATGTTATAGCCAACTAGTAGCGAAAAGTGCGGGCTTTTTGGCGGCAAAAAAGGATTAAAGTCTAGCTTTAAATAGCTAAAAATAATGTTTTTATTCTTGGTATTTTTTACCAGCTAGTTGGATTTTCAGTGTTGTCACTAAGATTTCAAGTTGCCGGGTAAACACAACAAGTAGGCGGGGAATCAAACGGCTAGGGATTTCTTTTGGTTCTATTTTTCTTCTATTTTCTAATAAAAGTAGCCGGGGGCCACTCTCTTAGTAGCCAGGGAAAATCCCCAGCCCCCAGCTCTTAATGACAACCCTGATTTTACTCTCGCCCTCATGGCCTCTGAGTCAACAGCCCATTGGGCCTTCAGCCCAATGGGCTATTGACTCAGAGCCTATTCGGGCTCGAGGAATAATTGTTAAATACACTGGAAAGCGTTTTCCACCTTTTTATCAACTGCGGTCAGCAACTTCTCCTCTACAGTTTTAAATCCCCAAAAAACTTTACTCACCCATCAGGCAAGTTAAGAACAGAACTCACTCTAGCCCGATGGCAAAATCCACTAGACCTGGGATAGTGGACATGACATTCTTTGCATGCTGGTGCCTTGCAAAATAACAATAATTATTTTTACGGCTATCGGTCTAAACATACCTTCATAGCAGTCCCTAATGCTGTCAAAGTAGACATAGTAGGATTGTTCAAAGAAAAGCAGACTCAACCAGGAATCAAATGCATAGATAGGAACAATGAAAAGAATTCGAACAATCCATCTCTGTTCACTGGGATTTGTGTAATACTTTAAGTGCTGGTAGATCTGCAAGTAAAAGAGATTGAAGCACTGGCTTAAAAGAAGTCTAAGGGAGCTTTCCATTCATCCAAACTGACCAGCCAGACCCTTCCCATCGTAAATGAGAATTTGACTTTTAATCAAAACTATCCAGCCAGCTCAGTCAAATCCTAAATAGTGTGCAGGAAGGAGATGGTTTTTCAGCAAAAACCCTTGGAAAAGGCCAGTTTCATTGTCAAAATGACTGGTCCGGCAATGGTCCGGCCGGCCAGTTCTGACAAATGGAGAGTGCCCTAAGACTGCGTTCCATCAAGATGATTTGGATCTGGATCAGGAAAAGGAGATTTGATCAATCCGATCATAGCATAGCCTGCGTGGCAGGCATTGGAAAGGGAAGGGAAAGGGAGTTTTAGGTGCGAGAGAAACGCGAGAGGTGCGCGAGGAGGGAGGGAAACGCCTGCCAGGAGACCATTGTTTTTCTCGTTTTTAACATCCACCAGGAGAATGTTAAAATCCTGATTGGTCCGTCTTCAAAACATGTCAATCACAGCCGTAATACCTTAATCCGATTGGCTGAAATCAACATCACGCTACTGAGTAACTTAATCGATCTTTCAGTAGTCATTTAAAAATATGTTGTTAGTGAGGCGTGATGAGATTTATTTATGGAATTCATCGTTTTAGAACGATTAGAAACTGAAGGTATCTATTTCAGCTTGAAAGGAGAATAGAAGAAAGCAGTTAAAAGACTTGTATGAAGGAAAAGACCTGTCAGCTAGATGAGTTTTGCTGACTGGTTTTGAGAAGCCTTGTCTCCCAACGGCTTGTTTTACTCACTAGAAGAGAGAAAGGAAAAATCATGCTGCCTGTGTGCTTGTTATCTGCTGTTTGACCGTAAACGCCTACCATGCAGGCTACGCTTATCAACGACCAGATTGTTGAAGACGAAGCGATCTATAATCCTTAGCGATTTTTGGTTTGAGGACTCTTTCTTGCTGGTTATAGACGTTATAAAGCCGCCAGGAACTTACCGTACTTCAATAATAATATTGATTGCAGAATTAGCCTTATTGTAGATCTTTGAACTTCCGCTCTTCTTTTCCTGCTACCAGCGTTCTTTTGTATGCTGCGCTGGATCCAGTTCGAGAGTCAGCAAAGTGTTTGTAATTAATTTCTCCCACAAACACTGTATGCAAGTTGGGAAGTCCAACGCGATACCTTCAGCAAAAACGTAATAGATTTATGCCCGATTTGATATAACAAGCCATGCATGGTTGAAACTTTCTTCTTTCAACGGACGACCGCATTTACACTTTTTTTAATAGTACCTTCACTTCAGATTTCTTGTTTTAGGAAAACAAAAGAAAAACAGTACGCGAAATACGACTTGAGTAAATCATCGCGGCCAGACTTATTTGACAGCTAGTCATTCACAGTTGCGTTGTTTTTGCATACATAATTAGTAGGCAGGATGGCGAAAACAATGGTTTCCTGGCAGGCGTTTCCCTCCTTCCCTTCCTCCTCGCGCGCCCCTCGCGTTTCCCTCGCGCTCCAAACCCCCTTTCCCTTCCCTTTCAAACGCCTGCCACGCAGGCTAATCATAGCACATCCAAATTTAGAACCAATGAATCCAGTGCTGGAAATAATTTTTTCTACTTGAAAGGACATGTGTCCTTTCAAACCTCCATTTTGAAAACATCAAAGATGAGTCAATACAACTCAGTTTATATGCAAAGTCAAAGTTATTAAACTATATTGTTATATTCCTAGACTTTCACTCAATTAAACAGGGACTGCCATTGGTTGATTCTTGGTCACGTGGCCTTGACTAAAATCAAATGTATCCCAATTGTGATACATTAAGCAATCTACTCCGCTCAGGCTACATTACAGCACGTGATCAAAACATGGTGGAAAGTGGCATGACAGAAGGCAGGAAAAACACTGCCAGCTTTCTTTTTCATGAATGAACACAACAACACAAATACGAAGCCTCAAGCTAAAAAGCAACAATTTTCAAAGTTATCCCAGAAGTTCCCAGAAGAAAAACAGAGGCTAGTGGAGGAAAAAGATGCAGATAATATAAGGAAAGTACTTTGTAAATCATTCATTCAGCGGTTTTGAGAATTAAATTTGTTTTGTTATAAATACCGAGTCAACTATTTTGGTTCGCTCCGGTTATTCTTTTGTTACTGTTAAAGTGAAAGTCTAGAAATAGAACAAAACACTTAATGTCAGATCCCTCTGGAAACCAGTCCTGATGTTTCCCGAGGCGAAGTCGAGGGAAACATCAGGACTCGAGGGAAAACAAAACTAACTGTTTCCCTCAGGATCTGACATTAAGTGTATAATATTATATTTAAATATGCACCTCCATCTCATTCCACTACCAGAATTGATTTGTTATTTCGTGAATGACAAATGAAATAATTTCTTCTTTTTTACTTAGGGAAATGTGCTTCAATCGAGAGAAGACACAATCTAATATTAACACTTATATCAAATGAATATAAGCTTGAGCTGAGTTAAAATAACATGTATATGTCACAAGTTTTAGGCTCTCGTGTGTCCTGGGACAGAACTGTGACATGAAATAACGTGAAACAGTAAAATACGCGTTTCATAGTATATATTTAACAAACTAAAGCTTTAAAGCTCAAGGGACTTGATAACTTAAAAGTTTAGCTACAAGAGAAGCCTACAGTACATAACTGTACACTTGATTTGGGGTAAACAAAAACACTACCTTGTGAAACCAAAACTTGTACGATTTCTCACCTGATGGCCTGTTATGAACAACGATAACCAAACAAAGATCCCAGAAATACCACGTGCAGCGGCAGTTTGAAAAAAAATCCGTTCATCTGCTGATACTGGCGTAATTTCGGTTGATGTTGGTGCTGGGAAAGTTGACGTATAATTTGGTCTACTTGTCGAATTTGACCAAAAAGACATGGATACACGAAAACAAAAAGAGTTCAAACAAACTCTTGCTGAAGCCTTTCTTCTAGCTTTATGTCACCTGAATCAGGGAAAACTTCTATAATTGCCGTGGTTATTTTCGAAGTGGGCCTTTTCCGCTACAAAACTTCAACTGATCGCAGCCATGCATGTTGACTCTGTTTCTAAAAATAGCTACTGTGGTGTAACTGTGGTAGGGTGTTACCGCTGGCCAACTCTGAACAGGTGCGTATCGGTGCGAAGAAGAATCAGCTAAGTTTCATGTTTCACAGGAAGTTGTCGTATAGGATGGGGATCGACTCCGCTGAGCGTTTCGTGTTTTCATTTATGTACCTCAATGCCCAATTTCGTGCAAAAACCCAGTTTACATTTAGGATGAAAAAGGTAGAGTTATCACTCTTGGTAGATAGATAGATAGATAGATAGATAACTTTATTTAAACACGGTTAGAATTCCTTCAGCATGTACAAAAAAATCTAAGATCTATAATACCTAACTAAACTAACTCTGATTAAAAATATATTCATAAAATTTTAACTACCTAGCTATTTACAAATAAAAGCTGCTTTTCAAGGATGCCGTGTAAAACTGTATTAATGTATGATCTCATTCAAAACTGTTGCGACACAGTTTGCGTTTAAAATCATGTAAAGAATCTGCAGATCTTAAATCATGGGATAGGCTGTTCCACAGCTTAGCTCCGCTATAGGAGAAACTTTTCTTTAAATAATTGGTACGGGGCAGTGGAAGGACTAATTTATTTTCAGTATTCCTCAATCGATAAGAAGTTATTTCGTCACGAGATACAAATTTAGATGTTAGATAGTCGGGAGTACGTCATCCCATGTACGGTTTTATACATCATAATAGCCGTCAATACTTGTCTTTGGTGTTTAAGCTTACGCCAACCCAGTGCCAGGAACAAATCGTCCACATTACAATCAGAATTAGCGGACATTAGAATACGGGCTGCACGATTTTGGAGCCTCTGCAGCTTATCGGAAAGACCAATGCCGCAGTTGCTCCATACGACATTACAGTAATCAAAATGCGGTTGAATTAAACTGTCGTAAACATTAATTAATACATTAAAAGGAATAAGATGTCGTATTCTTTTAATTGCACCCAAAGCAGAAGCAATCTTTTTACAAATACTCTGTATGTGGCATTCCCAGGTTCAGTTTTGGTCAATATGCACTCCAAGAGATTTTGCCGTTGACACTTGCATCACGGGATGGTCGTTTATCATAAAAGAAGGAGTTTCAGAAAGCTTTGATAGCTTCTGCCTCGACCCAACTAACATAAACTCAGTTTTAGTCAAGTTAAGGGTCAGTTTGTTAGCCGATAGCCATATATACACCTTGTTTAAATCGTCGTTAACGCAGTCATTTATGAGTTTTAAATCTGCGCTGGCATAGGTTAGGCTGGTGTCATCGGCATGCATTCTAGGTTGTGAAAAATGCAAGCAATTAGGTAGGTCATTAATATGCAGTATACTGGTCAGGTTAAACTAAAGCATTCAAAATAGCTCATGCACGTTAAACGTGTCTATGTTTCATAGAGGGAGGCGTGTGTGATGATAAATCTGAATGAAACTAGGCAGGGAAAATTCACATGTATTGTTGGTTGTTTCTTAGTTTTCAGTTTGACATTGTGAAGTCATAAATGGCTTCCAAATATGTCGCCAAACTAACAAATTGAGAAAATCACATAAACTTGCATTGTTCTGTGATCAAAATGAAGCTTTCCAGTGAAAAAAAAATTAAAATCAGGGGATAAAGTTACAACCTGTTTTAATAAAAGAGAGAATGTGACAAATTTAATTGTCTTATCATCATCAAATCCTTTATTTATTAAAACACGATAAAAATTAAAGCACAATTACCATACATTGGTCAGTAATAGTTTTAGGGGTATTTCCAGTTCAGTAAGATGAGTCGGAAAATTGAAAACTGGAGAAAATTTAAAGGATGATACAATTACATTAGCCTGCAAGAATGCAAGAGAGCGATACCGTTATTATATAGAGCTTTGTTTGGTTCTTAGGTATAAGACAATACCATGGTAAAACAAGTGTGATTCAATGCCACCTTAGACTTTCAAAATAATTTCCATTTCCCTCGGAGGTTCCAAAAATCAGGGTTCTACTGTATTATATATTTTGTTTTCCCAATTGTGGCTCCACTCCCCCCCGGAGGGGGGGTACTCTCCTAAGAAAGTGACTGAGGTGCTCGTCTTACCTTTTAGGGGTTTAAATTTGTGGATTGGTACCGGTTAGGGTGAACCTGAAATGACTGCTGCCAGAGTAGCCTGCGTAGCAAGCGTTTCCAATCGAGTTATAGAATTGCGCGAAAGTTAGAGCGGAAGCCAAAAAAAGGTCATTCATTTTTTTTGGCTCTTGTCCCAGTTTTCTGGATGAACCTCGCGAGGAAACGCTTGCTACGCAGGCTACTGCCAGAGTTGTCTCGGTAAGATTTATGACAATACTTTCGAAAAGTCGAAAGTTATCTTCATTACTATTAGAATTTGCAGTGCCAGTTATATAATTTGTTGTTGTTGAATTGGTACCTCCTACGGGTGGAAATGAGTTTCGGCAGGAGCCCATGGTTTCGGACACGTCCATAAAACAAGATTCTGGTGCCTTTTTAGGGGTGTTCTCCCGTCACTTTTATAGAGGAGTAACCCCACCCCTCCCCCCCCCTCCACGCCCGGGTCCACCCTGGACATTAGTTTCTCTTAAATTTCCTCTTCACGTGCCATATGTACGCATATCAATATAATAAAAGACAAGGGGAAAATTATCTTGAGAATATCACATGACCTGCCCTAGCATAAAAAAATATTTATTGTATCAGCTTGCGAGGTCGCAAACTTGAGCAAATCTCGCATCATTCCTGATTGTCTTCTCCTTCAAGAAAAACCGCAGCTAAACATGTTTAAAGTTAAGTTAGGCCTCCTTGTAGTGTACTTGTTATTTCTGGAATCATCATTAATATTATCAACCACAGCATTCCGAGTAGGAAAAGACAGAAATGTCACCAAGACAAAGGTCCTCATACTTGGAGGGGGCTTGTCGGGGATCACTGCCGCTAAAACCCTTCTGGATAACAACATCAAGGATTTTTATATTCTCGAGGGCCAAGATTACATTGGAGGGAGAATTCATGCAGCCCAGTTTGAAGGGGTTACCATCGAAGAGGGAGCAAATTGGCTTCACTCTTTGGATGAGGAGCTTTCAGCACGTTTTTTGAAGTGGAAAACCGATAAAAGCATGGAAGGAATTTGGTGTAATTACTCTGATTTCATCATCAGGTTAGTTCACTGTTTTGTTCTTGTAGCAGTTATTATTGATGCCTGAGCATCGCTGAATTAGAATTCCATCAGTTTCCAAAGATTACTGAACGTCTGGACCTGGGAGGTGGCGGGGGGCGGGCGAATACCCAACAAAGTCCTAGACGGGGAGGCTTCGCCCCGAGATCCATCCCCTTTTATAGACCATTTTTTTTAAAAAAAGATACCCCTTTCGAATACTTTCTGTTGACAAATGGTTCCCCCTTCCACATATTTAGTTTAGAACTTTGCATCCCTTTTAACTGCTGTAAATGCACGATCTTTAAACTATGAATAAATCACCCGAAACCAGAACGTTTCCTCGGCATTTTCACAGCTATAAAATGCATCTGTTAGCCCTTTTGGCCCTTTTTACTGACCAAAAAGGCGGATTTCGCTACCCTTTCATATGCTTCAGCTAGTGAAATCCCTGTACCCTTTCATATAGCTTACTCTTGAAAAAGGTACCCCTTTCGGGCGGAGCCTCACCGTATAGCCCATTATAGGGAGTACCCCCTCCCCCCCTGCCCCTGGGACTATCTAAACGGCAGCTTTCTCGACATAATCGGTGCAAAGTTCTCGACTAGAGGAATTTGGAGCATGCGATTCGTTTCAGAACTGTCAATCACCAGATTCGGAGCAGGAACGTTCTCGGCGAGACACAATGCAATTTGCTTTCAGTAGCTTTTTCCAGGACAGAGTTTTGAAAGCATGGGGCTCTAATTCAGCGAAGAAACGAAAACACATGAAGTCGGTCGGAGTCGCTGTTTTTGAGCGAAGAAACTTGTTTCGGGCCAAATTTAGCTTGAGTTGGACGAGGTCATTAGCGCTACCCGCAGGTGCAAAGCTGATCTCGCAAAATGACGCCCTACACAGCAATACATGACACATGACTTAGGCTCTGTACACTCTAATGGGTTTTCAAAAGCATGCGTTTTCTTCGTCATCGAAAACGCCTCGATCAAGTCGCGTTCGCACTAGCGTTTTGATGCGTTTTCGACTGTCCACACTAAGGGTATGTTCCTTTCGGTGAATCCAAAAACGGATTTTAGATCTAAGAACGGATTTCGCGTTCCTTTCGGCAAATCCAAATCCGGATTTTTGATCTGGTGAATCCTTTTTGAAAAAGGATTCATTGGATTTGAAATCCGAAGAATCCAAATCCAGATTAACTGATTAGTGAACTACGCTGTTCCATTCACAGTGGATCCGAAATTAGTCATATGATCCAGCGGTATTTCCAGTTGAAGTGTTCCCATAGAGGCCGTAGAGTTTCCTCGTTGCTGTCATTTGTCGCAAAACATCTGAAAACACTAGAAGATTGTTCCTGGTACATTAAAATATCCATATACTAACCATTTGTCTCTAAAAAATTGCTTGAAATCAGAAATAAGTAAAAGTAACAAATGGACTGCTATCTAACTACAAACTCGCTTGTAGACTCGACAGGCACTCGATCGTGTTACATAAAAAGAATCCGAGCTATGGAACTGGATCAAACTGGCCGACATTCTTTAGATAATTTTCAATTTTAATGCGCTTCTTTCTTTGTCTGTTTTATATATTCCATCGTCGCTATTCGAACTGCCGACCACTAAATTCTGCACGGTATAATCGCATAATTTGTCAGAGTAGAAAACACGTCATTTTTTGATAGGCTGTCGTGCACATTGCACGCGTTGGAGAAAGGTTACCAAGGTTACAAATCCAATTTCGGATTTCACGTTCCTTTCGACCGCGAAATCTGGCAAATCTAGGATCAAAAACCCGTTTTTGGATGCGCCGAAAGGAACACACCCAAAACGTTCGAAAACAATAAAATTGTACGTTGTGACGTAAGTTGAACTCTATGTGCATGCTCCAAACTCGCTCACCTGTGATATTTTCGGTTGTCGTTTTCATGTTGATGCGTTTTCCACTATTTACGACCGGCCACACTAATATGATTTGTACTCGTTTTCGTTTTGATCCACCTCAGAGCGTTTTCAAATCGATGCGTTTCCGATTAAAACGCTCAGCGTATTAGTGTGGACGCAAGGCCTAAACGCATTGAAATAATGTCTGCATTTTCAAACGAAAACGCATTAGTGTGGATCGCCGGGGCATTAGTTAACATTTCGTTCAATTTTCGATTTTAAGGTATTGTAATGTTTATAGTCAATTGTAATAACATATGCTAACAATACAAAACAATAACAAATCTTGATCTAAATACAAATTGTATTTTGGAGCAAATTGGAACCGCCCTAAATTTTTTCTATACATGTCAAAACAAATCGATATTTAGATTTTGTTCAGGACAAGTTTGGATCCGGTCAAAGAGCTGTTTAAAAAATGGTGCCTATTATTATTCTTTGTTAATGCAGAGATGAAAATGGCTTCGACGTCACAGACTGGAAACTTGCTCGTAAATTTCAGGAAGAAATCGTGGAGAACCTCGAAGACGTTCTGTGGGCCAGGAAGAGGAAAAACATGCCAGACATTCCAGCGCGAGTAGGTTTGCAGCTCATGGGATGGAGGAGCGACAAGCCCATTGAAAAAGCTCTTGAATATTTTGCTTTTGATTTTGAACATGCCAAGCCACTGGAACTAGTGTCTTATTATGAACTGTTTACAAGAGGGCAAGATTTTTTTGTTTCGGACCAGCGAGGTTTATGGTCATTGTATGAAAACCTCTACAAACCTGTCAACGAACGCGTTCTCTTTCAGAGAACTGTTGAGAGAATAAAATATTCTGACCATTCAGTCGTAATTCAAACTGAAAATAAGGAAACGTTTGTCGCTGACTATGCTTTGTGTACCTTTAGCACTGGTGTTTTGGCAAGTGACAGTGTAACCTTCAACCCTCCCCTCCCCCAATGGAAACAAGAAGCTATCTATAAAAACCCCATGTCTGTCTACACGAAGATTTTTCTTAAGTTCCCATCTAAATTCTGGGACGACAATGAATACATTTTGTACGCCTCTAAGCGACGCGGCTATTTTCCAGTGTTGCAAAACATGGAAAAAGAAGGCCTTTTACCAAATGGGACCAACGTATTACTGGTGACTGTGACAGGAGACGAAGGAAGACGCATTGAAGGACAAACGTACAAAGAAACAAAGAAGGAGATAATGAAAACTCTAAGGAAAATTTATGGTGCTAACATTCCGGATCCTACAGGTATGTACCGGTTGTCATGGCAATCACAGTAGTCATGACAATCACTGTAAAACAAGTAGTTGTGGCAATCCTCGGGGGGTACTCCATTATAATTGCCTATACGGGGAGGCTCCTGATCTCGAAGGGGGTACCACAGGGCGCCCACACAATCTGTGTGTGAAACCGATGTTATTTTACAGTAAATGTACTGGATTTACCGTTTTCTTCACCTATAGCAATATATAGCTAGGTATGTATATATATCACCGTTAAATATATGTTGAATTACCTTACCTGTGGTATATAGTCGTCCTTTTGCCTCAAAAGCGGTTTTTTGAACGATTTTGAAGGAGTTTGAGTTCGCCGTTTACTGTTCCTAATAACTCAAACTCCTTTAATTCTTTTTGCCTACAATTTGATGATTGAATACAGAAAATTATCCGAGAGAGTGCTTTTGATAACAAGGAAAAGAAAGCCTGGTTAAAATTTAACCTCGGGTTAGTGCTAACCAGCGTTCGAACAACTGGGCCCAGGTATATAAAAGGGTAGGGGTTTGACTGGTTGAGATGTATGAAAGGGTTGGGAAATCTGCCATTTCAGCCTGTAAAAGAACCTTTAAAGGGCCAACAGACGCATTTATGGTTGTGAAAGAGACAATAAAATGTCCTGGTTTAGTGATTTATTTAAAAAATACGTAGCATTTACAGCAGTTAAAATTGGGGAGTTGGGCGGGTCGGACAAATTACAACCGATACAAGCATGCACGATCTCGAGAGAATGCGCACAGATTATACAAAATTCCTGCGAAATCTCCTGGGATGAGAATCGACTTTGCATATAACTTCTCTTCAGTCACTTACCCAGCCCCTCCTCTGTCAGTTTATCGATCTCAACACTCCCATCCGCTTGAAATGTTTTCTTTTTCTTCTATTCATAGCAATATTCTATCGCCGTTGGTCCAAAGATCCTTTTACCAGGGGAGCCTACAGCGAGCCAGTTGTAGGTATGACTCCGCAGGATTTCTCAAACCTCGCGGAGAACCTGGGTCGACTTTACTTCGCGGGAGAAGCAACGAGCAAGGATTGGTACGGCTACATGCAGGGAGCTTACTTTACTGGAAAAAAACAAGGGCAGAGAATCGCGGATGATTTTCTGCAAAAAAAGCTTGAAAGAAACGAATTGTAAGAAACGAATTTATTGAGAAACTATAACTATTTTTTTTCCTTGTAAAATATTCAGATTTTGAAACTATCCTAAAGCCAGTTTAACTCGTGAAAAGTTAATAGTAGCGTTGAGTTGTCCTCTAAGTCTAATTAGATTTGAAAGAATGAACACTTACTTGGTCCACAGGAGCTGGGAGAGCTTTCTTATTTGACCACCGCCCCGTCCCCACTCCCAGGCAACTGGAAGAAGGCTGCTTTTGTGGTTATTAAAGATTCAAAAACGGCTGAAGTGTCAGCTCAAAGGATGAATAGTCGTTATAATTCAGATTTACCAGAACATGGTCTTGTGAATTGTGATAAAGATTTAAAACCGACTAATTGTAGGCTTCAAATATACACAAAATGTGTTAAAACAAACAATAAAGTTTTACAAAAGAAACTGATATTAGTTTTATAATACAGATACCAACTGGTGGATTTGTAAGTTGTAATTAAAATTTCGAGGTGGAAGTATTAATAAAAGTGTTTGTCTTAAACGTAATGAAGGCAATAAATGAATAAAAACGAGCTTTTTACAAAAAGACCGAAAACTAGCTAGTTTTACAGAGTCAGTTTCAATTAAAACTGTGAGTTGTTACGGAAAGAAAAGACATTCCGTATTCAAACAATATATGAAATGTTGAAAGAAAGGGTAACATATTTAAGCAAAAGTCGCGACAAAGACCCAATCATTGATAAATGCCGAAATCGATAAGATAACTAGACCGTTTAGTTATCTGACTTATTTTACGTTAAACATAAATAATTGTTGCAATCGCCATATTGAAGGAGCTAAAATACTTCTCAGCACAACCATGATTTCTCTCGTAACGATAACAAAAGCGGTCGAACCTGTCTTCCCATGTCAGGAGAGGCCAGTAATTGAACGCTTTGTCATTGCGACAGAAAACTGAGTCTGAATCGTCTTTTTGTAATCTGATTTTGCCAATTACTCACGGACTCACTCATAACTCTACTTAGTAACGTAGTCTCTGTCCAAATGAAAGCGCTGTGACTATTCCTTATCGTTGAAGAGCAATAAAAAATAACCGGTTTTTGGTGACAACTTTAAAACAAATATATATCTACTTAAAACAAATGAATTTTTTGGAAAAGATTTTGAATTTTTTTTTTCTGGTAAGGACGGAGGAGAGATGCTGGATTACATGGACTCTTAGGCTTGAAAATAGTTTCGAAAACAAATTGGCACTTTATACAAAAATATCTGAAACAGGGGGAGGAAAGGTAACGTGTATTACCAAAAAGGTTTATCTTTCAAAAAAACAACTGTACAAATGTATTTACAACATTTGTTCTAGCTGTCACTGAAATTAATACCCAGAATTAACTCGACACAACCAAGCCAGGTCAGTCATAATTATAATAAATATATATGTAACCAGTGACAAGTATCGCGTATCTCACACCTTTTATGAACTGTAGCAGTTTTACTTTATGTAAACTATTATAATATCACTAGAAAGCTGCCTGCCTGCTGTTCAAATAATATATCAGCTGAGTAGGATAGAAACTATTGTCTCAGTATCGATTACTGCCTGATATGACTTGTCAGTGTTGCCAGTTACTACCTGTGCACGTGTACGGTTAAGTTTGGGGTTAAATTAACCTTTCGGAATACACTGATTCCACTGAAGTTTTCTAGTTTTTATATTCTCGCAATTCATGTGAACAGGTTCTCTGTAGCTTGGCAGAAGTTTATGGTAACCAGTTTAGCCGGGTAATCTCTAGTTTCGATTCACATAAATTTATATATTCTGTATACCGCTCGCTCCAACGTTCGTCCCCTGTAGAACGAGCTCCGGTCCGGGAACGAGCTATCATATCAAGACTTAAAAATGAGGTTAGGCCTGATGTTAGCCTTTCTGTTATTCTTGGAATTCACATTGTCATTTACAACAACGTCAGAAGCTACAGGAACAGATGAAAAAGTCAAGACAAAGGTCCTTATTCTTGGAGCTGGCCTGTCGGGGATCACTGCCGCTAAAACCCTTCTTGATAACAACATCAAGGATTTTTATGTCCTGGAGGGTCAAGATTACATTGGAGGGAGAATCCATGCGGTCCAATTTGAAGGGGTTCGCATTGAGGCAGGAGCTAACTGGCTTCATTCCCTTGATAACGAAGCTTCAGAAGTTCTTGTGAAGTTGATGAGTGATACAAAAATCAGCGGACGTTGGAGCAATTACTCTGATTTCATCATCAGGTAAGTGAAAAGGTATTTACTTGCATACCTATTGTCTTCATTATAAGGACGGGCCAGAAAAGTAGTACGGTTTAGGGAGGATTCTGTTCACAAAACTGTAGACTGCGAGCAGTCTCTCTTTTTCTTCATATTTAGAGAGGGGAGCGCACCCGCGTGGTCATTTGCGTGTCTCGAACGTTTTGCTTGACGGACCAAGAAAAAACAGAGACTGCTCGTAGTCTAACAAAACTGAGCCTCGCTCTTCGTTTTTATTTCTGCCTTATACTCCAACTACCGGAGCCAAGATTTTATGGCTCCATAAGGTGTAACAAAAGGTTCAATAATGGTTTGAGAATTTTTGCATGATTTGAATTATGGAGCATTGGAAAATATTGTATTTGGGGGTTGTTGAAATTTAAAATATAAGGGGAATGATCAATAGAAATATACCAGATAGTCCCACTTACCGGGATTCACAAGGTGTCCCTGAGCTCATTAGCGGACTAACTGATTTATGTGAATCCGCCTCCTTCCTCCACCCCCCCCCCCCCCCCCGCCACCCCGCAAAAACAAAACAAAACAAAACAAAAACAACAAAAGAGAATGTCCCTTAGACGTTTTTCTTGGCGAAGATATGGAAAATCTGATTTAACCTACAACTACATTAAAAGAGAAGAACTTTAAGCTGGTTTCATGTGTTGATGCAGGTTTTATCAATAAATTTTCTTTACGAGCGGGTCTGCAACACTTGACTGACTGAGCTGTAAGATAATTATTAAGCTTGCTTATTTTTCCTTTACATAGAGACGAAAATGGCGTAGACGTCACAGATTGGAAAGTCATTGAAACGTTTAAGAAAACTGTGGTGGAAAAACTTGAAGACTTTCAGTGGCACAGAAGGAAAAAGAACATGCCTCAAATTCCGGCTAGAGTTGGTTTGCAACTAATGGGATGGAAAAGTGACAGCCCTATTGAAAAGGTTCTCGAGTATTTCAAAATTGATTTTACCCATTCCAAAAACCCGGAACTGACTTCCTTCTATAACCTAATAGGTGAAGGTAAAGACTTCCTTGTCTCAGATCAACGGGGCTTATGGTTTATGTATAAAAGTCTCTACAGACATGTAAAGAAGAAAGTCTTGCTGAAGAAAACTGTTGACAGAATAACATATTCTGGCAATTCAGTCATTATTCAGACTAAAGATAATGAAACGTTTGTTGCTTACTACGCCTTGTGTACCTTTAGCACAGGTGTTTTGGCAAGTGACAGTGTAACCTTCAACCCTCCCCTCCCCCAGTGGAAACAAGAAGCCATCTATAAAAACCCCTTGTCCGTCTACACGAAGATTTTTCTCAAGTTCCCATATAAATTCTGGGACGACAATGAATACATTTTGTACGCCTCTAAGCGACGCGGCTATTTTCCAGTGATGCAAAACATGAACAAAGAAGGCCTTTTACCAAATGGAACCAACGTATTACTGGTGACTGTGACAGGAGACGAAGGAAGACGTATTGAAGGACAAACGGACGAAGAAACGAAGCAAGAGATAATGAAAACTCTGAGGAAAATTTATGGTGATAACATTCCTGGACCAACAGGTATGTTAGCATTAAGAAATCAGAACTTTCAGAGTCAGACCATAAAAACTACTGAAAATTAGGCCGTAAATAGATTTTAAAAAATTATCATGGGGCACAGGGATTCGCTCTCTTAGCTCATTCTCTCTTGGCCGCACACGGCTTAAAGCTACAGTAAAAGGGGAAACAAAAGCGTACAACTACTTTTGTATCATTGCTGCAAAACGGGTATTGCGCGTTTTACTACACAAGCATGTTGAGTGAATACTAACTTCTGATTGGATAAAATTACGCGGGAGCACGGAGGCGACGTCACTTGCCACTAAGGAACCGACCATTTAACTCGGGGGGGGGGGGGGGGGGGGGGGTGATTCATCAAGATTTTTTTTTCTAGCAATCTGGTTGGCAGGATATTTTTTTCCCTTTTTTTCCCATAAGCTTTCTATTACATTTGTGCTGCATGCAATTTTTTTCCTCCGACAAGGAAGCGCTTGCAGGAAATTTTTTTCAAAATCACCCCCCGCCCCCCCCCCCCCCCCCAAGAGTTAAATGGTCGTCCCCTAAACAAATTTGTCTTGGGCCCCGCAATACGTACAGATTTTGTTTCAAAATGTAAAACTATTCTCTACTTTTTGCAACAATTTTTCGCAACCTGCAGCAACCTGATTTGTTGCAAAACAGGTTTTGAAGCGTTGGTTGTAAAACGCGTAACACCGCTATTTAACACGTATTCCTGCAATATGTTGCAAAACAAGTTGCACGTTTTTGTTGCCCGTTTAACCATACCTTAAAATAGAAGTACGTCATGCCGTGAACATGTAGCCAGCGTGGAAGGCGTAAAACGGGGAGAGAGAGAGGAGGGAGAGGGCGAGAGAGAATAAAATGCCCCCTTTTTCCTTTTTGATGCTCGCCACCTTGACTATGACGACATGGAATGGAAAATTTGGTAGGAAAAATGATGATACTGAATACGGGGATAGACCAATAGAAAACACGGGTAGGCTTGTGGACCAGCAACTTAAACTTCCCACCCAGTTTAGCCTGTGATAGGGCATAGAACAGATCACATAAGAGACGTCTGGTCTAGAATAGGCAATTATTTACGAAAAATGAACACTGGAGTTTCTGTTTCAATAGCTAGTCTGTGATATGGTAGAGAGGTTTTTATTCTAAAATAGCGAAGCAAAATTGCCGGTGAACATGATCTAGTAGGCTGTGGGTTTAGATTAGCCCCCCTGGATCTCTATCGGTGGCTATTGCTGTTTTTTGCGACGCTACGGTTTTTGCATCTGGGCACCGGTTGTACTCCTACTCGGTCTCGAACTCGCGGTTCAACCTAAAAGTCTCTTGTTTCAGCCAAATGGACACAAACGAACATTAATGTGAGCATACATTTACTCGGTCACAGAGGGACACATATTTAGCGCTAGTTTTTTGTGTAACTTTCTGAGCTTGAGGCTCAGCCACTGAAGTTCAATTTCTAGCTTCGCTAACCTTGTCCATTCTTGCTTTCTAATGTTATATATAGATCTATTTGAAAGTTTTATTTTCTCTTAATCAATTGTAGCCATATTCTATCGCCGTTGGTCCAAAGATCCTTTTACCCTGGGAGCCTACAGCGAGCCAGTTGTAGGTATGACTACGGAAGATTTCTCAAACCTCGCGAAGAACCTGGGTCGACTTTACTTCGCAGGGGAAGCAACGAGCGAGGATTGGTACGGCTACATGCAGGGAGCTTACTTAACTGGTAAAAAACAAGGACAGAGAATCGCGGATGATTTACTGTCAACAAAACGTTAAGGCAAAAATATTAGTTGAAGTTCAAAACAAAGAATAAATAAACTGCTCTGCTGAGAAATTCTCCTTGATGTGAATTCATTTACTGTGAATGTGAAGTTTACCTGTAATTTAGTTTTCATTATGCTCATTTGAATTTAGTCTTCGATGGGCTCCCTGTTGGAGTCCCCATTAGAAAAGTTATGGGGGGGGGGGGGGAGGGGCGGCGGAGGGGAATTTTCGAGCCGCAGGAATTTTTTTCGTTATCAAATTCCTTGTATGATTTTTTTTTTTTTAGGCCATAGCATGAATATATTTTAGGATTAATTGGCGTCAGTGCATGGATTTTTTTTCGTGTAATTTTCCCTTGCGCGAATATTTTTTTTGTACTTCGCCCGCCCCCTCCCCCGCCATAAGTTTTCTAATGGTCCGTCCCTAACAACATCCAATTTTGGTCTTGCTAGGTGCAAATTAAAGCATTAGGGGCGAAAAGACCGAAAAAAAACTGACTGACAAGAAACAATTCAATTGATGCGAGGACAAGTTTGAGGACAAGTTAAAAAAAAAAAACAAACAAAAATAACAACAGTTATACAAAAAAGTCGACTGCAGAATATTAAGGAATATAGTTACATTAATGAACTTAACAGTAGAAGGCGACCTTGCTGAATCAAGCATTTTACAAATGTTGTGTAGAAAAACAAAGGAAATACCATGCAAACATTTTTTACAGAACTAATGAAATCGAGAATAGTACGAAATAAATTTACGCGCGTCCGGCCATGTTGGTGAACTCACGTCAGTTATTAGTATGAGGAAAATACCCAAGTGAAGTTTGCATGAGAATATAAAATAAGTTTACGTGTAGAAAATATAATGTGCATGCCAAAAATAAAGTTTTGTGTTTAATACAAAAATATAATTGGGGTGACAAAAATAACGTTTGTTAATGGTTTAATTAAAACACGGAACATCGATAGACATAATTCTTCATTATCTTGGTGATGAGTTTTGGCACGTCTAAGTACGGTTCACGCGTCTGGTAAACAGTTGATGAAACCAAACTTCGTTATATGTGTTTGTTCCGGAAATGACAGGAATATCTGACTGTATTTGTTTGATTGCATGATTTCCTGAGCCCTGATTGGTTGAAGTGTGCCATGCCGGAGATTTTAGTTTTAGAGCGAATACAATCGGCGGAAGTTCGATTTTTTGTGTTACGTCACGACTGTAAGCTCGTTCCATCAGTTGGAAGGCATTTCCGAAAGTGACCTTAGTTCGAACCGGTGGATTATCGGTGATTCCAGTTATCTTTTAATCTGTGGAAGCCAAAGATTTTATATTTTTTCTTGCTGCAGTACTCTCGAGTGCAGAGAAACGCACACTCGAAAGGATTGTTTACAACACTTGTGTGATGCTTTGAAAGTGACCTGTTTTTGGCGGGGTTAAAATGAAGTCTTCGGTGACAGCTCGGTGACATCTGATACTATGACACGGTCACGGAGATTATTTCAATTTTGAGTTTCATTATTTCCTGAATTGTGGTCAGTTAGCCGTGAGAAACTGCCGAAAAGATAAAGCTTGTGCGAGGTGCCAGTGAGGACTGGCTGTAGATCAGCTAATTATCTAGTTTCGTCTTCGCGAAATCGACGCAGAGAAAATCGTGAAAGAGTATTTTACAAAATTCAATCCTGCACGTCTGAATATGGATTGCGTGGGACCAAGGTAAGTTTCATTTCCAAAAAAAGAGCATTGTACGTCTAGTATTTATGGCATGGCATGTTTTTCTATAGACAATAATATTGTTCGGCTAATAGACGGCTTTGTTTTTCTTTTAGAGGTAAGCACATTGCAAGTATAAGTAATATGCTTCAACCGGTATCCTCTCTATTCAATTATTTTCACTTTTACCCTGTAATTGATCTATAATGAAACCAATTTTGTTAAGAACGCCTTTGTTGAGGTATGAGTTGGTGATACCTGAATATTATAGTCATTATAGCACATGTTTTGGAATCTTGAAGATGTATTGACACTTTTGCTGTATCGTGGTAAATATTGCATCTGGTATCCTTTAGGTTTAAGCTTAAACACTTCTGTCTGCTAAAAACATTTCACGCGTTGTGAAAACAAAGATAAGGATTTTTTATAGTTCACTAGACATTAGTTGTCTTTAGTCTCGCTTGTGATATTGTCAGTGCCCTGTTGGAAATGGTAAATACACGTGTTTATTTTGCCAATTTTTTTTGGATTTGCCAGTAATCTCGAAAAGTTTGTTGCTGTGTGGGATTTTGAACCATCCAAAAAAGATGAAGTGGCATTATCAAAGGTAAAATTGAGTTTCTTTTACATTGGGATTTATTGGCTTGTTGCAGTAGACTGAGAAATTTATTTTCTTATTATGGATATTTATTAACGGAAACATAATACTATTTATAACAAGCCATTGTAGTTTCTGAGTGAATTCAAGTGGTGTGTCGACCATGGGAGATTGACAACCTTTTAGATCTGAGTATGGGTATGAGATTTATGACAAGTATGATGGAATTGTAAAGCAGTGATTTCCTTAGAACCCCAGGGGAGGAGGGAGCATATTCTCCTATACAGCTTTTTCAAGAAAGGTTGTCTGAAAAAGTGCACGCGACAATCCCGAAAGGTATTGTGGGTGGCTTTAAGTTCACTGTGCTTCAAAGAAATTTGCAAGAATGGCATGAGAGACCATGGACTTTACGTTTGCATTTGCTAAATGAAAGCAACAAAAGTAAGTTTGACAGCTACAGTTTCAGGAACAGTGTATCAATCATATCCCATATTACCTTTTGGGATTGTTGCGTGCACATTTTTTCCGACAACCTTTCTCGAAATAGCTGTATACATGTAAGCTACACTGGTAAAGTACAGCTCTAATAGGGTGTAGTTTTCGACTTCTTATATTGAGTATTGGTCTCAACCATTTGGGTCTGAAATAGGGTAAGCTTTTATGCTCTCTGGAATCAGAGGCTGGAACTGGGTATAGTGTTTTGGCATCATTTCTCCAGTAAGCCTTTTCAGTGCCAATATCTACATACAAATTTTCCAGGCCAATGTCCATACATTTCCTTAGAGAATCAGTTAAGAGAATTTTAAAGAAGATCAAAGCATTTTTGCTATTATGATCGTTTTGTTCACTCTCATAACCATTCCTCTTGTTGATGCAAAGATATTGTTAGGAGAGAAAATTGATTTTGGTCACTCTTGGGGTGCGTTCCTTTGTGATGATCCAGATCAAGATCAGTGATCCGAGGTCACTCAGATCATGGTAGATCAAATGAACCGCGGAATCCACTCTGGACAAGGGTTCATCGGTTCATTTGATCTACCATGATCCGAGTGATCTTGGATCACTGATCCTGATCCGGATCATCCCAAAGGAACGCACCCTTGGGTTTCATCAGTGGTTTAGATCTGAAATAGGTAGCATACTGCAGAGCCTGAGCTGAAGTTTAATGAGGTACTTTCCCTTCTTAATTTCCTATGTTTTCTTTCCCTAATATTATATTAGTCATGATCATAGATAGTAAGGACTAGGAGACAAAGGAAAATAGGAGTCAAACCTACAATTCATGACATTAGATTTTGGGTTGATGGATTTACTAACATTGACATGTTGTGCTAGACTTCCTTTTCCCTTTACCTTTCAATGTTAGCCTCGAAATTGGAGAAATCCACCAAAACATAAAAAGGAAGAAAGGCAGGTACCAGAGCTATGTGGCCTAAGTTAGGTGTCCTTGATTGTAGGTTTAAACCATTTTAACCTGAATTTCATTTTGACCTTTCGTACATATGCCTCAATGAAATATTTCGTCAAAGCATGGTGACCCTGTGTCTAAGTCATTCTCTGCTGACAGTATTGTTAATTTTGTGATAGGGAGATGTTGTGTTTGTGTTAAAGAAGTATAAAGATGGTTGGTACAGAGGAGTAAGATACAGAGGATACCAGGTATATTTGTAGTAGCTACGTACAGGTACTGGAAAATAATGTCAGAGTGACATCCTTGCTTAAAAGTCAAAAGCTGCAAAGTCAAACAAAATCAAATTGATGTACAATCATGTATTAAAACATAAAAAAAAATAAAATAAAAAAATGTGTAAATCTCAAGCTTAATAGCATTTATCTCACTATTGCATTATCCTTATCGAGGCATCCATAAATTATAAAGAAACAGTACATGTAGATATATCATGGTGAATACACAATCAGTTAGTGTTTATAATCATATTAACCCCTTGCCTACCAAGGACGTACACACCTATTTCAATAAAGGTTGCTTTGGCAATCATGCCTGGGTCTTTGAAATCCATTGTTTGGTGGACACTCAAGCAAATCATTGCATTGTATTCTGTCATCAATGACCAAATCCCAAAGCGACCTTTATTGAAATAGGTGTATATACATCCTGTGTGAGGTCACTCAGTGACCCAGGATGTATATATAGGTCCTCAGACAAATGAATTTACCAACAACCTGGTCGTTCGAGTTGTCTTGAATAAATTAACTTCAGTCGTAGAGAAATGGTTGCCAGTTGCTGGGTGTATTTGGCTCTGGTAGGCAAGGGGTTAAATTTGTTCCAAAAGGAAATTCATAAGACAGCTGCTGGCTAATTTCACCTGCAGAAAAAGAGCTAACCACTGGGTCAAATTGCAATGCCATATAACAAAGACAACATGGGTAATTTTGAGGGTCTGCAGTTAAAAAGCCAGCTTGACTGATAAAGAAGCCTGATTGTAGCTTTATCCTACAAGCTACATCCCTGAAAATTCAGCTTTGTAGTAACTAACAAAATACCTTTCCAAATTGTCATTAGGCCGGATGTTTTCCTGGGAATTTTGTTGTGAAGGACTCTGATAAAGCTGAAAATATCGAATGGTAGGTTGAACAATTATCTTGAAAGAGAAGAAAATGTTTTTTTTTTAGCTCCCAGTCAATTATCCTGCATTATAGCGGAGTCCTGATGTGTTGCACATGGAGTAGGGTGTCTTAAAAACGAAGACTGCTAAGACCCTCTAAAACCCCCTACCGAATGACTCTGAACTTTAGTGATTAGGGTTAGGAGACTGAGTGAATCGGGTTCCATTTAAGTCATTGTACTGGACAAACTGATCTGAAAGTTTGATTAACTCAGTTTCTTTACACTAATCAATAAAGTTCAGAGTCATTCGGTGGGGGATCTTAGAGGTCTGTTTTCAAGACACCCCATGGAGCACATAGGTAAAATCTGCTTAAATATCTGTAGACTGTTTTCACACAACGTTGTGTGTCTCATAATCTTGCAGGAAATAAAATTTTTTGTCATGTAAAAACTTCCTTTTGTCCAAATTGATTTGAGTGTGTAGTGAAAATGCTAGCTATACATTCAAAAATCAGATGTGACTGTACTACTGTCCAATCTGTCTGTCCATGTAAACCAAACGAATCTGAAAGGTCGCACATATGCAGACACAAAAATGGAATAAAAAATGCCATTATGTCTCAAAGTGATGTATGCCATTCTTGTCAAAGTCAATTGACAGCTGTCAAAATGGGGCATCTGCTGACCTGTATCACTTGATGGTGTTGCATGCTCAGGTCGGCAATTCATCAAGGTCACGACATGACTCATAGAGGAGGGTTTAAAAAAAGGCTTGTTTATAGTGGAAAGTGCACTTAGCTTATACAGCTACCTTAGTTTACAGGCACTCCACTCAAATACTTAGAAACAAATAATTCAAATGCAACATAAGAGGATTAAGAACCCCAACTGGCAGGAGGCAACCAGTTGGCTAATTACAAGCGTGGCTAAGGATTTGCTCTCCGGATGACCAAGAACAAATCCAGCAAGTAACCAGAGCGGGACTCAAACCTGGGACCGTCGGATTGGGAGTCCGATGCACTGACCATTCAGCCAAGCTACCTCCTTTTAGAACCCCACCCCACTGCCTTTATCATAAAGTTCCACTTTATTTTCAAACTTTTCTTTTACAGTTTTTGGCCTTCTAAGAGCCCCATCCCTCCTTGAAATTCCTGACTAGTTATCCTTTGTATAGTTGGAATGGATATTTTCTGAAACTACACAATGCCTGCTTTATTAGGCAGCGCTAGAGGAAAAAAATTGAATGGAGCTGTGAAAACCAGGATACCCAGCACAGGGTGTCTATGAAAAAAATGAAGATTTTGTAGTCGTGCAAGAGCAAAAGTAGGGTACAAGGAGCCACCAGTTGATTCTACAGCACAACCCTGTGCTTTATGTTATGACCTTTGTGACCTTTATTGGTCATGATTTGTTTCCTCTTTATTATATATTTCAGGCAAGATGCTTCAAAAGAATTTCTTTCAAATTCTTCTCCAGCACCAGAGGTTAATACAAATATTTTAGCAGATTTAGAAATCAATCGCGGAAGTATGACCTCTGAGGGTACAGGAACAGAGGACCAGTATAAAGATATGGAGGACAGACAGCCGAATGTCAATCAAAATGGAGTGGACAGATCAGATTCTCTCAGTAGTGATAACAGTGGCGGCTTAAGTCCAGGAACATTTACTTCGTTTCATGGGCTAAACATTATTGCTGATTCAATGTCACGTGATGGGGAAGGTAAAGAGGCGTTCTTATTGTTGTCTGTACATTTTTGCTTGATCATTATCATTAATACACCTTTCCATGATTTTGAACACTAGGCTGTTAATTTCAATAAATGGAAGATTAGGTCATTTTTGGAACAGGATGTCATTATATTTTATTAATTCAGTGACCATAATAACGACCTGCTGACTCTAAAACAATGGAAAGGTGTATTCAGTTGGATAATAGTGAGCTTAAGCAACAATGACTGCGGCAGCTACAAAAGCGCCACTTAAAAAGGGTGTGAATTCACACTCTTCAAACTTTTTTTGGATTATTTCATCTTGCTAAATGTTTGCGAATTTTTTGGGAGTTGAATTCTAAAGGACTGTATCAAAGTTCAGGAACAGAAAAATAGGGTCTTGTCTTGTTTTCTCATCCTCTGCAAAACGTGAAATTAGGCAATTTCATGGGGTAGTCGCTCAACGACAGCAAAGAAATGAATAAAAAAAGCATGATGCGTTTGCAAAGTTGCTTTACTTATCTAAACCCATTGCTTTTTTCCCATTCTTGTTGATGTTGCTGTTGTTGTGGCTTAAGCTCCCTATTGCTTTTGCTCCTTGGTTAGGGCGGGAGGTGGAGAGGAAGCTGTTCTGTTTGAAAGCTTTTTTGTTTCTAGGCTCAAGGATTCTTTTTCGAGAAGTGTTTTAACCATTAGCATTGAATGAAATGCAGCCTAGCTTGATTTTTAACTCAGCACTCCCTAATTATATGTTCACATGACAGCAGCGCACCTTCAGATTAGCTGTGCAATGAATTATTAGTACTTGGTATGTGTCATCATTAATTCTCTCCACACCAAAGGGGCGAATTAGATTGTTGGGTTCAGTCTGTTACATGTAAGTTATTTTAGGAAAGGGTAGCTAGCCTTGTTCTTAAATCCCCAACCTGTAACATCAGTGAATCATATTAAGTCTGGCCTTTACCCCTAGAACCTGTCCAGCAAGGGTGGCCTTACCAGGAGACATTGCTCCTGTCAGTGTAGCTCTCTTGGTGTCACTTAGACATTCATACAAGCTCTCTGACCACGAAAAGGTGGCAATCTGCAAGGGGGAATTATTTTGTTTACCCTGTTTACAGTAGGAAAATTTTATTATTGTACTTAATTCTAGAATCTGAAGAGCGAAAAAGAACAAAGGCGGCAATGGTAAGTTTGGAGTTCTATCAATGAATACCTTTTCTTGGGAATGCAAAAGGGTTTTAAATGTTAAAAAAGAAATTATATGCTGGTGTACATCCATATTTATACCCAATAAGGGGGTATGTAAATGGATGAAATACAGAAAGTTAAGATGTTTTCAGGAAAAACGTTTTGCAAATTAAACTTTTTATTTCTTCCTATATATTGGCAGAAATAATATTTTTTGATTTAAACCTACCTGTAGATCTCGTCTTTGAGAAAATAGTCAAAATAATTGGATTGAAATTATGTAATGAAAGAATCAAATGATATGATGAAAGAATCAAAAGATGAAGGTGTTGTTCACAATCAAACCTGAAAATCAGCAAGTGAGAATTCATTGGTATTCATCATCTCTCAGGGTCAACTAGCTGAATCTGGCAATATAACTTTCAGTTTTTATTTTGGTGGAAATCCTTGGCTAATGATTTTAAATTTTTATCTTTCTCCAGGAACTTTTAACATCAGAGGTTTCATATTTCAATGGATTAAATCTCTTGTCTGGGGTCAGTATGTAGTCTGCAATAATATAATTTAATATCAATCTTAATGTAAGCATACATATCATTATAACTGGATCATTGTCACCATTTTGATGATAACACTAGTCTTGATGTAGACATCAGTACAGTGCATGCATGACCAAAAACTGGGAGATTCTAACGCACACATTCCCTTAAAACAACTGTCATCGGCCAGCAGATGTCCAGCAAATGACCAACAGTCACCAACAGACTAGAGAAAGTATATAAATAGGCCAGCCATGCATGTTGAACTGCAGTCATAGCTGAGAAAAACACCAAACATTCAGTTATGTGTCTAGCTATAAGCACTCTGTAAAGGTAACATTTTGCTGAGAACACACTAAGGGTAAAATGTGAAAAAGTACCATCCTGTTTAGCATCAAGGAAGTCTAAATGAAGTTTGCTCTTAAAATCAGGAGCAATATTTACTCTCAGGGGGCAATAATTTATGAGAAGGACAGTCATAGATATAGAGTTAATCACTTTATACCCTGGATGCCAGAGATTAGCCTGCTAGTAAGTTGTAGGGAGGTGGCCATTGTACAGAGGTGGCTGTTAGCGGAGGTTAGACTGTAGAGTCAAAAGAAATCCCTCACAGTTGATTCCCCACTTGCTTGTTGTATTTACTTTCTTCATGTGAGACGGGACCGTCGGTTTTTTGTCCTTATCCGAGAAGTCTAAAAAGTCTAATCATTTGCAGATGTCTTTACAAGGGCAGCACTTTCTTCTCAGTTATTTACAGACCCTGAATGTTGGTCAGGTGGGGGTTTGAACCCACAACCTCCCGCTCAGGAGACTGGCACTCTCCCAACTGAGCTAAAACAGACTTGACCCTGTACTGGACTGGCATCCTGTCCAAAGGGTGAAGGGTGGGGGCTGCAACAGTAATAGCTAGGGATGAGGTCTGGCTGAGTGCATGAACCTTGTGGTTCATTTAGAGATGTGTCTACCTTTTAGCTATCAAGGTAGACTTGCATTTTCTTCACACTAGTGAGCACCATAATTTAGTTTGTCATAATGAATCGATTTTGTCTTTTTTCTTTGTAGCATTACATAAGACCTCTCAGGAAACTTCGAATTATATCAAGTGAAGATCTTAAAAAAATATTTGCAAATGCTGAGGTGCGTAAGTGTATTAAACACAAGAGCAAAATGATATTGAATAATGACCATTAATGCTTTAGTAACATTTGTTCCAGAAATTATTTTATGTGGTGATTTCAATACTGAAAATCAAAACTAAATCAAAATTCTAAACTGTTGAGCCATGTGGGTAGGTTTCCGTTAATAAGTGTATTATGATATTATTAATTCTTAAATCTCCTTTGCAGTCCTTAGAAACTATAAGTAAAGAACTGGTTGCAAAGCTTCAAACACGTTTGGCCCACTGGGATGTGAACACAACACTGATTGGAGATATTCTTGTAGAAATGGTGGGTACTTGACAAAATGATAAGTTTTCACATAAATTTTGAAATAATTTTGTTTTAAACTATGTTGTCTTAAATTTGCTAATCTATTAATAAAAATTACATGCATTCTTTTTTGCAGTTTTCTTATGTGATGATGTTTGAACCTTATTTCAAGTCAAGGAAAAGAGGCAATGAGGTATGATTTGTAACATTTTAAAGCAGGTACTTGCTAACACAAGGCATGCATCACGTGGTCAATTGATTAATACAAATCAGTTATATGTGATGGAGAATTGTGTCAACTTTGGCTCAACATGATTTCACACCAGGATGGGTTGAGAAGGTCCCAGGGTCTTTCCTTTCAGCTGGGACCCATATTCAGAACAAAGATTACTCAAAATAATATTCATTACACTACTGCAGATTCCCCTTCAGCTCCTCTGCAATGGTCCAACCTGCCTACCAACCCACATCTGATGATGTGGGTAGGGGAGTTTTAAAAGTATGCTTTTTAAAATAAGTATTTTCTATAGATGCATTGTAATAATCCTAAGTTATTATAAAAACATTGTACTGCTTCTTAGTGTTTTCACATCCTTTCATCACAGTTGTTATATCAGTTTGATAGACTTCTGATTGGTTTTCTTGATAATTGCCGTTATATTATTATTATCATTATTATAAATATTTCTGATATGACAGCTGTCAAATCTGCTGTCACATAATTTGTTTGTCTACTAAAAAGAATGAAGCTATATTAGATTGTAAAGGGAGTATTTTATTTCTGACAGGTAAAACTAAAATTAGAAAAAAACAATGAGAAGTTTCGAAATTTTTTGGCGAAGGTAAGGTTTACTGTCTGTAATGAGTAATGATCATGTTAACCTCAATTATTTATAAATTAAGCAATTTACCCTCAAAGTCTCTGCTGAGGGACAGTAAATTTAATTTCCCTGTCAGTCTTAAACCTAATGGACCTTATTTACGATACCCGCCATCTTTGCACGCTCTTTAGGATTGATGGGATAAAAGCAATGTTATGTGGTATTTAAGGGGGCAAACAAAAGATAAAATTTACCAAAGTGAGAAATTGTGGTCGACTTTCATTATTCTCTCAAAATGAAACAACGATTTAATAGTAATGCAAAATGTACGGCTTGAGTTTCGACAAAATTAATGTCATTATTGCTTGCTGTAAAGACATCTACTGTTGCCACTGCATTGAAAAAGTAACAATAATACTTCCACCCATAAGTTGTCAGTATTGTCTTTAATATAAAAAATTGTTCATTTTCTGTCGTCAAGAATAAACAAACTCAACTGCGATTTCTTGTATTGGAAGAATTTGTCACTTGTTTGCCCCCTGAGAAGCCACTTGACATCACTTTTATCCCATCAGTCCTTAAGCGCATGCAAAGATGGCAAGCGTCGCGAATAAGGTCTATTAGTACTCTACTGTGTTTGTGGCAGCCTGTTTTGCATTAAATTTTGTAAGTACAGTGAAACCGTGCCTTACGGCCACCTCGTTATTAAGGCCACTTTTTTGGCCGCCTTGCAAAAACCGCCATGCATTTAATTGTAAAAAAACCCTTTTTAATATGGCCGCCCAGTTAATATGGCCAATTTTTTTGGCCCAATGGCCGGTGACCGTATTGTAACTGTAAGTAGTCTGGCAGTGTGTCTGTATGAACTTATTGATTAGTCACCAAAAAGCCATCTTGTTGAATCATTTTAATTACCAAACTAAGTATTATATATAAACATGCATTCAAACTGTGAATGTATGTTCCTTTTTTTGTACCAAAATGACTTCATAGGGGTGATATAATTTCTGGTACCCAGTTCCTGCCCCATAGTTTGCATCATGGCCTCCATTATCAGATCAAAAAACAAATAGCAGAAAGTAGCGTAACAAGTACTAGGGGCACCCAACGAGAATATAGTTCAAAACCACTTAAACATAGTATTGTTAAACGTATTTTAGTATTTAAACCGTAGATATAGGCATATTTTTATCCCCTAAAAATCTTTCATCTGCTTGGATTTCCTAGCTGAAAGTCTAATGATCCGAAAATTATAGGGATCAAAACTTACCTTTTCGAAAATTTCAGCCAGAAGAAAGGCTCCTGAAGATTCTAGGTGACCTTTTTTGGGTAAAAATCCATTAAAAATGGGCAATTATACCATTTTTTAGATGTTCGAAAATCCTAGGAGAGGCAGGCAGTGAAGCAACAAATTTTACAAAATATGTTCCGAAAATTGTAGATCTTAAATCGACTTCCGAACACATATTTTCTGAAAATTGACGTTGGGTGCCCCTGAAGTACAAATCCCAGCTAGCTGGAAGCAAACCATTTGGCTATTAACAATCAAGACCAAGGAGTTGAACTCATAGCTACCAAGAACAAATCCAGCTAGAAGTCGGGCAGGATTTGAACTGGTGGCCCGTAGAGGTGTGACAATTTTATTAGCAACTTGGCCATGTTATCCTCCAACTGAAAATATTATAATGGCAATTTTGAAATCATTTGTTTTGCTTTTTTCTCCCATTTCAGGTGAATTGCAACCAGACATTGGACTCTTTACTTCTGATGCCAATACAGGTAAAAACTGATGTGAACACTTTGATGTTAAAACGCCTAACAACTTTACAGGAGTTGGGAAGATATCATAGTTTACGAGTTGTTCTGTGATAATTTCCTCATGATCATGGATAGTAGTCCTGAACCCCTGCGGTACTGGCTACTCTCAAAAAGTAATTTTTGAAGTGGGATAATAAAGCCATTGTTTTTCATTTTATTTGCTTCCCAACGCTTTGTTCCACAAGAACAAACTTGCAATTGTGATGCAAATGGTAGTAAAAAGAAATGTCATCCTAAATGCCAAAATTTCTTGCCCTGGTCTCTCAAAATACCCTGAAATGCACTTTTCAGGAACGCCCACATTAAAATTTTCCCCACCCTCCGAATGAAAGTAGTGCAGCCCCTCTCCCATACCTATCCCTACACACATCTGTGCTGCATGAAAGACATGTTGCTTGACGTAATCAGTTGCCGTCTTCATAATATTTTTTTCCTTTTCCTTCCAATTTTTTGGAGAACCCTGAGTAGGGTGTACAATATGTCAGCCTCACCTTGCGTACAGTGATTTTCATGCGCACTCGTCTATTGCTTGTGTCCTTCTATCCTGAAGGAAAATGAATGACTGTTCTTAAGCTATGTTTATCTAAGGCCCAGTTCAAATGTCGAACTGTTATGTGCAGAATCTAATGCATAAAGTTCTATGATTTATTTTGATTAGTAAGCATTGTATATCATTGTGCTTTGTGAAAATGAATTGAGTCCAACTAATAAAGTTCAATGTGTGAATCAACATGAACTTATGTCGTTTGGGTCAACCCAAATAAGTATCAAGTTCAGTACATCAAAAGTTCAAAGTTAGAACTAGGGCTAAGACTTTTAAGTTTTAAATGGTGGTTATGATAAAGTTGACATTAAGTTAATAATATTATGATTGTCCTTTTTAATGTTACAATCTTTCAGAGGGTTCCTAGATATCAGCTGATATTAAAGGAATTAGTGAAAAGGACAAGTAAGGTTAGTGTTGTGTATCACACACTCTTTAATTTACATATTACTTGATTTTTTTTCAAAGTGTTACTGGAAGGTAGCCTCCCACGCAGGCGTTTTTAGGGGAGCTTGTATTTCTTCCCTCCCCACAAACCCCTGCTCAACAGAGGACAACATTCCTTTCCCACGCTTAGCCAATCATGTTGTACTTTCCAAATTCTGGAAAGTTGACCTTGACTGCAGGGTAACCTGATAATCACGCGATCTGCATGAAACTTTAAGAAACCTTCATGACCTCAAATAAATGTTAGTCTCAGAGCGGCAAAAGTAAGATTTACTCAGTCAGATTTTAGAATTCTCTGTGCACTTCATAACCTTAGCGAACGAAAGAAAAGAAGGAAAAAGGTAACTCCAGGGTCGCGTTCTGGGTCACGTTTTTTCACTATCACGAGCTTATGAGTCATGTTTAGCCTGTCAACACTTTATTTAAAAAACGTTGATTGGTCACTTACCACGTGAATGCAACAATGGGAAAGGAATGTTGTCCTCTGTTGAGCAGGCGTTTGTGGGGAGGGAAGAAATACGAGCTCCCCTAAAATGCCTGCGTGGGAGGCTAACTGGAAGGTTGATTGAAATATTATTTTTATACCTGAGCGAATTTCTTTGTGCAACCTCCTATTTTGAAAACTGCAATGAGGCAATTCAACTGACAAGTCATAGCTACAGAAATTGTTTTTTTTAATTTTTTTAACTCTAATTACTGAGTATTTATTGTTTTGCTTTGGTGTGGCCAAGCCAATTAATTTTGTAATAAAATGTATGATAGAATCCTAAATCTGCACTATTATATAATAATTTATTAATGCCTTTCAATCAAGTAGTTTATTTTACCCTTGAGTAGATCAAGTCACAATAGCTGAAGTCTTAAAGAACTGGGGTGGTCTTAAAAAGTAAAATGGTCACAGTTTTTTTTGTATGATTCCTATTTTAGGATCATCCTGACTATGATAACTTAACAGAAGCATTGAGCAAAGCACAGAAGGTAATCTGTAGATTAATTAAGTGAGCAAATTCTCTTTTGTACTTACTTATCTTAACATCTTAGTTACCTCTTTAAGTTATTATAAATTTACATGTGGCAGGATTATGTGCAAAGAAAATCATTTTTACAGCTTGCCATTCACGCAAGCTGAAGCTAGCATTTACTGGCCCAGACATCATTTCAACTAGCCCCAAAAACGTTTTGACTAGTGGAATTGATTTCACAGTTCTTCTGTTATTGGAATTCCTCACAAAAAACATCACTTGCCTGTTGGGCAAGTTAAAAACAGAATTCATTAGCCCTATAGCAAAAGCCACTAGCTACGGGCTATCGGACACAACTTTCTTTGCACACTGAGGATTAAATTAAATCCAAGTAGAAATCTTCAGTACAGTGACCATAAAAAGATCTACTTCAGGAAATTATAGCCATATGCATGTTGAAGGGCCCTGACTCCAAATAATCCAAACTAGCCAGGTGTTTGTTTTCAAACCATGCCAGGTTGGTGTGGTTACACACTTATCACTGAACAAAATATTATTTAACTAATGATTGATCAAATAGCCCCATATGTAAAAATGTAAAGATATGGTTATCAATTGAAGTACCAACCCACTGTTATAACGCCGATTCACCTTAATGGTATAGTCATTGATGGTTAATGGTATAGTCATTGATAGAGTATCTAGTTATAAACTCTTAGGGGTTATTATCTCTAATGACCTCTCTTGGAACGAACACTGTGACAGTATCCATAAAAAAGCTACTAAGCGATTGTTTGTGCTGCGGACCCTCAAGAGAGTTGGACTGGGCACTAACGATCTCGTGTTAGTCTACTGTAGTATTGTTAGATCCATTGTTGAGTACGCCTCGCCAGTTTGGGCTGCGATCCCTTCATATCTTGATGAGTTAATTGAGACTGTTCAGCGGAAAGCCCTCAAAATAATATTTGGCCGGTTAGACTATGCGGAAGCCTTGGTCTTGGCCGGCCTGGAGTCTCTTAGTGACAGGAGAGTAGGAGCTTGTAAGCGGTTTATGGCTACTGCACGCCAAATGTCCCCCCTTAAGAACATCATCCCCTGTCCTGCCGCTTTTGAGTCTCACTACAGTATGAGGGTCCAACTTCCAAGACGTCAACATGGTCATACCAGAAGAATTAATGACTTTGTAACTTATAAATTTCAGTGAATGTATGTAAATGGTTAATTGTATGTGACAATGACCTTCCCCAAAAATTCAGCTATTGCTGCAAGTGGATGAAATAAACAGAATATCTATCTATCTATCTATATTAATGCTTAGTTTCAAAGTTTATTCTCTGTTCTCTTTAATGAATTTTGTTATCAGAGATTTTAGACACTGAAACATTTTACTGCAAGGTTGGATACTTTTTGGATTTATCTTTCAAATCTTTAAGGGAGATCAGCTGAGCAGTAGGAAAAAAAAAAAGATAAAAAAGAAAAAAACTAAGGAAAAAATACTTTATTTTGACAGACGGCGGAAGCCTTAAATGAGCATATTCGTCAAATAGAAAATGAAACAAAAGTTGTTGAAGTCATAAAGAGTTTTCCCAATGATGAACTGGTGAGTAAGTGTTCTAAAGTGCATTAATCACACCGGCAAGTTTTGCCTTTGAAAAAAAATTTTATTGATAGTGTACCTAATAAAATATATAGTTCTTCTTGACAAGAAAAAAATCCATTTTATTTACTCTATCAAAAAAAAACTTGCCAATAGCTTATTATTTGCCTCAATGTTCCACCATGTACCATCTTTTCAATTAATTTTACAATAAGTGTATTTTAAAAGTGAAATTTGAATGTTTTATTTGACAGAATCTTATTCGACCGGCTGTACTTAACAGTCCAGGTAACAGTTTTATTTACTATATTATTATAATATTTTAAAAGTGAATTATATTTTTTATAATGAATTCATTTTCTTTTTCTTCCTACCAAATTGACTTGAATGAATAAATTAATTTATTATATGGTGCTCTACAATATGTTATGTTAATTATTAAAATAATAATTTTGTAACATGATTGAAATGTTAATGCTCTGTAATTAAACCTTGTATGATAGTAACTTGTGGCATATTAAGCTGGTCATTGCTTTCTAACAGGCTCTTAATACTAACTATATTTAAGAAGCTAATGCCTGCATTCAACCATCAACAAAATTTAATATTTTTAGGATTCACAGGTTTAACAAGTTGCTTTTTTCCTTTTTTCTGGTGAGTTGAAAAATATTCTTGAAAATGTTGCCATCTGTTTTTAGGAAAGCAGTTATTTTTTGGATCAGTGCGTCTAAGGTAATAGTTTGTATACAAAGTGCATGGGATCAAAAATCTAATGATTACGAGTCTTCATAGCCAATAACATCACGGCTTGACTGACAGATGACCAATAACATCGCGACGTAATTGACCAATCAGATCAATAACCAGATTATAATACCATCAACTGACGTGATACAACTCACTTTGACTCCGAAGATGACTACCGCACAGGTTGTCGAAACTTCAGTCACTGTAATTAACAACAGTCCTATTCAGGACTACATTCACCCGGACAATCAAACTCAACCTTCTTTCAAAGATCTAATGTTAATGTGCATAATCACATACCACACAGTTTTCCTTTCATGTCCTATGATATGACTGATTGAGATGGTGTGGAAATGACCACTCTCAATGCATACTGATCATTTGCTATCCTATGGCATGTGTTATATATGTTTTGCAGGATTTGCCTTAGCTACCATAAGCATCACCCCTGTCCAGCAGCTACTTTCATAGGAGACAAAGGGAAAATAAAAGCAAAAGGACTAGCCTTGCTAACAGTTCAATTCCCTGCCTGATAGCCATATCTGTCTCATGCCTTCCTTTTCATAAATTTATGTTTTACCTGTGTGCACCCCAATGTTTCTGATACCACATTATGTTTAATATTTAATAAACTGCCAATTTTAAAAGGTAATTGGGGTGTTTTCTTCAATTAGGAAACATGATAAAGACCATATGGCAACTTTATCAAAAAGCCTCAAAAGGTAGGATGAATATAATATTTATTTTATGTTAAGTAGTTTACCCTGAAAACTTATTATTAATTACAAGCTAAATATCCTTGCATGTCATAAGGTGTTGCTCTAAGAAAAAAAGTTCAAGCAGCCCAACTGAGTTGTAACATGTGAAATTCAGGGATCATTTTGCAAGGGAACTTCAGTAAGTCTTTGAGAGCACTGCTCAGCCATGATGCCATTCTACACGCATTGGCCTAAGGTTGATTTATTCCATTATCTATTTGCTTCTCTTACTAAGCCACTGAACACTAAAAGAAATAGTAAAAGGAAAAAATATCAAAAATTGATTTGGTCATAGTTTGATAATTAAAAAAGAAAACAAACTATAAGCTGGTTGATTTAACAGGATCTCTCTTCCGTTGATGGACACCATTGACACATCTCCCAACTTGCCTCGACGTGGCTCATCAGCAATCCCACATGACTCTCGCCCTAAGAGTGCTGAGAATAGTGATAGTGACAGTGACACAGAGACCTCACCATTAGGAGATACATTTATAACAAGGTAGCTACTAAACATAGCGTGCAAAGAAAGAAGTGTCTGATCTAGTGAAGTCGGCTATATATCGTACTTGTGAATTTTGTTTTTGACTTGCCAGATGGACATTAGAAGTGAAGATTTTTGGGAAATTCAAATTACAGAAGAACTGTAATAAATCATGCTATTCAAAAACGTTTTGTGGACTAGTTGAAATGACTTTTGGGCTAGTACATGATAGCTAAAAGTTGCCTGAATAGCAAGTTGTAAAACTGACTTTCTTTGCACCCTGTAAGTAGTTTAGATCTGGCCTGATGGGCTGCTTGGCTCGTATACAGACTTTACCTCCTAAACAGCTTGAGACTCTTGTACAATATGAAGTGGGATACTTTGGCGTAAGATTATGCTCCGCAGGTTTAGGGCCTTGGTTGATAAAATGAAAGTGCACCTTGAGTGCAGTTGTTCCTTTAGAGTAGCTCACTATGTAGTTCCAGCATATATCCCAAACCCTCCTCCCTCACAGAGGAGACTAGTACACTTTTTTTTGGAGGGGGGGTCTAAAAGACTCTAAGCAATGCATGAAGCTTAATTGCAATTGGAATTCCACAGGAGAGGGGATTTATAGAGCGAATACCTCCCCTTGGTGTGCAGGGGTATATGGATATTTTCTGGAATTTCTCATTTACCATAAGAGTGTCCAAAAACAGTACTTATTGAAGTCTAATTTTTATGTATTGTTGAAATACTGAAGAACAAATAAACAAATGCCATTTGAGATCTTATGTAGGATTTTGCATGCAGGGCTCCACCGTATTTGTGGAAAGAGTTGACCTATGGTCGGCTTTTGTAGTATCTAGAAGCTTTCTCTTTTACAGCCAGTCCTGTGGCTGGAAGTTCTCTTCAACCTAGACATAAGCCCAGCCTATTTGATGTTCTGATTAAATCAGTGGAAAGAGAAGTAGGCAGGTTTATTTGTCATCTATTTTTGTTAACTCATTTTGTACCACCCATTGAAGAAAACTAAAAAATTCTCCTTTGTTATTTCAGTACATATATTTATGACGGCGATGTGGAGAGGGTGACCAAAAAAGCCACTGGCTCCAGTGAGGGTGGAATGGTGCATGAAACAGTTGAAAGGTCAGTCTGAATTGTGTGTATAATATTCTATGATGCAGCAATGCTGTATACTCCCTATCTTTATTGAACTCAATTTGGTAAAAAAAAAAAAAATAATTGGCTGAAAAATCTCTCAGTCAACAGTTTGCTGGCAGCTTTTTACTGACAGTTTTTAGAGAGTGTACCAGTTAACATTTCTATGGTATGAAACAAGAGTTCGACAAATTAGAGACAAATGGTGTTTAAAATTGAAGAAATTAGGAGGCAGTAACACAAGTTATAGTTACAAATAAAAACCTCAATAATCTGATATTTTGTTTATACCTGTGAGAAAGATAGTATTTCAGCCATTTTGTCAAAGATCTGTTTCAGCCTGATTCATCTAAAGTTGACAAGTTCTCACTGTCTTTTTACAGACATCTCTTCTTATTTAATCATGTCTTACTGGTTGGCATGGTAAGTTGATTTAGTGTGTGGTATCCAATATTTAATTTTTTCTCTTCCCCTGAACTTTCTGACCTTGTTTGAAATAATAAAGTACAATAAATAAATTAATTTTCCATTATTTATGATTGTTCCATTAATTGTTTTTTCAGGCATCGGAGAATCTTATAACAGGAAAGAAAACATATAAACTCAAGCACAACATTCCTCTTGCACAAGCATGGGTTACACCACCCAGTGCATATTACACTAGCCCACCAGAAAATAGTAAGTTGTAATGGATATTAATGTCCCTTAATACTAATAAAAACCCCCATTCTTGGGGACCCAGGGGCAGTCAGTCGGGCTGGCAGACAAAGTGCAACAAAAGTTTTTAAGCACGGGCGGAAGAGCCCCTGGGGACCGACTCTCACCCGACCATTTCCAAACAGTCAAGTGAATGCTGGCTCCAGATTGGGCACAAAAAATGCTTGGTATTATTGTGCCCAATCGAGGATGAAAAAACCCCTGCCCTGGAATTGTGTATTTCAAAGATCAAGAAGAATAATTTTTAATCGATTTGCTTCCCCTGAAGAACGTTGAAATCAGAACGTTCCTTGCCAAATTTGTCGAGCTTGAGTTTTCCCACTCGTGGTTTAGGATGGCTTGTTAACCAGCGAAATCCTTCGGGATACTGGCAAGTCACGAAAGGCGACCTAAGCCAAATTATTTCTTTCCTTCATGATTCTTTTTTGTTTAGGTCTAGCTTTTTCATAAGGTTTTAGTAGCGTCTGGATGCGGGCCGTGATTTCTGATAGATTTTTTCTATTCGGAGTTCCTGGGAGTTCGCCAGTTTTTGCCGAGCACAGCTAGAGTTCAGTTTTTTTTCTTTTCTTATTGAAAACACCTTGACGATGGGAGGTTAAATAGCGTAAATTTCAACTCGTACCCTTGACGATTGGCGTTGAAATCACGAAAATATTGTCCTCGTCGATTGACGACCCGCTTTCGGCATGGGTTGGACTTCTGGATGGGACACGGATCTGGACATGAGTAAACTTATTATACCTTGGAATCAGGGATAATCATTGGAATTGTGTTAACTTTGAGACCTTGGAAACACATTGCAATTACTTTTTTAACCGTATCAAGAGCATCTTGGAAAATTAAACTTTCATCTTGTATTAAAACATTGGAACTTTATCGAACTTTGTAACCCTGGGTTCGACCCTGGATAAAGCAAGCGGATGTTTTGTTTTGTTTTGTTCCATTAACCTAGATAGAACGCCGTTATGCTTCCATAGACCAACGCGTCCCACGGAAATGACTTTAGGCATCTTGTTAAACTTACTTCTGCTTTGATGTCCAACTTGTTGATTGTTATTACATTACAGTGTTTATTCTTGGAACACCAACTCAAATCTACAAATTCTTAGCACCTTCGGACAGAGAAAAAACAACATGGGTTAAAAAACTTAAAACATACATTGAGAAAGAAAAGCAAGCATTTGTTGAGGTAAGACATTTGATGCAAATATCACTGGTGATAACATTCTGTGTTAACGTCTTCCTACTTATGAAAATATTTAATGATATTCATTTGTAAACTCTTATTTTGAACTCATGAAGAACTTATGAGGAGAAAAAAAGAAGATATCATTACTGTGAGGGAGGTTTAAATTGCAGAATGTAATTATCTTAAAATTTTATAAAATTATTATATTATTATATTATATTACAATCTTCAAGAATCATTTTTAGTCAAGTAGTTATTAATATGAAATAATCGACTTAGTGGTGGTCTGATATTATGCATTAATGTACACCTCTTAATACCTTGATTCTCTTCTAATATCTTCTATAAGCAGACACTTTGTCATTTTGTCCCATTGACATACAAATGCTGTATTTTTAACCGCCCTTTGGCTGATACCTTTTGCAAGGGATTGTTGAAGTAAGCATAGCTTGAATAAGAAAGGGTACTGAACATTAAAATAATATTAATTACTTTATTTGCCGCTTGCAGTTTTTTCAAGGGTTACCAGTTCCAGATGAGCAGTTCTTGGCAGTTTCAATACAATCTAAAATTGATTATCACAAGACAGTTGACCTAGGTATATTTTATGTTGAAATTCAATATTATTATTGTTAACCATACAATCATACAGCATATTGGTACTGATATTAATATTAAAATATCCTACGGAACAAAATATCTTCCTCAAAGGAAAACAATTAACCAAATTGAAGTTTTTAAAGTAGTCAGACTACACTACTACATGTTATGTAAGTACTTTAAGTGATGCAAGTAGTTACAGACAGTCAGCCATTCAGTAAATCAGTCAGTTAGTCAGTTGGTCAGTCACTGAGTCTATCAGATCAATCAGTGAGTTAATCAGTCACTTATTTAGTCAGCTAGACAATCAGTCAGGCAGGCAACCAGTCACTCAGATGGTTTGTCAGTTAATCATTTAGCCAGTTAATTAGTCAGTCAGTCACTTGCCCAATCAGTCATTTAGTTGGTTTAAGTCAGTCATCAGTCAATCAGTCTTTCAGTCAGCCAGTCGGTCAGTCAGTCAGTCACTCATTCAGTCAATCATTCAGTCAGTCAGCCAAAATCAGTCAGTTAGCCAGACAGTCTATCAGAAAGTCAGTAAGTCAATGAGCCAGCAGTCAGTGTTGGAGTACTCAGACAGTCAATTGGTCTTGCACAGTCAGTCACTCAGTAACTCAAAGTTTATCCATTTCAAGTACTTAAAAATAATATTATCACCTTTTCAATTTAGAATTGAACCTGAGACAAGGTGAAGAAGTTCTTATCATTGGGATCAAATCTGGGGGTTTGTGGCTGCCAGTAAGTAAAATTGTACTTTTAAAAGTGTTGCTGCCTTGGTTGTCCACCGTAAAAATCACTGACAGCTACAATGAGGGACAAAAGTGTTGAGACACTTCCGTAAAATGGCCCCTTTTTGAATAGTGGACTTACCTATCCCCTTCCCCTGTCTACCTCCACCCCTCGCCCCCAAAATCAATGTTGTATTTTGGACCCTCAAGTCTTTCTTTTACTTCAGACAACATTGATTCAGGGGGTGAGGGGATTTATGGCGTTTAAAAGGAATGAAATAATAAATGAAGTAAATGTTTGATAAAAGCACCTGTTCTAAACAAGTGTGTCAACTACTTTTGTCCCTGATTGTCTGAAATATGTATCTATGTTTTCCGGCTAGATTTTTGACGCTGCTGAATTGTTGTGCCATGACGTTACTCTATGGGCCAAATTGTTTGTTTACAGACAACCATTTGTAAATTTTCGTCCTGATTTGTAGTACACGTACAGTAAAATGTACTACGCGTATGTCATTACTTAATCTTGTACTCCCGCGCGCGTTCCTGATACCCTGTCGGGTCGAGAGGAAATCATTTGTGTTGTGATCACTGCCGTTGCTGCGGATGTAATGTTTTCACAAGTATTAACACTAGTGGAAAAACGATGGAAACACCAAGGTACAATGAAAATTGTTCTTGTGTGCATGAATAGTCAACTTAAGATAATGAAATACGGCAGAGTAACCGAGCGGACATGCATTATTTTCGACACTGACTTGTGCAATTGGTGAAAGGACGTGAACAATATACAGGATATGAACCTCACAAATGATGGGCCAGCCGTTTCTGCTATGCCCTATAAATGTTTTTCTTTTTTTTTAGACCTTTTCAAACCTAACAGATCCAAACCTTTAGCGTAGGTAGGCGTAGAACAGGTTAGGAATGTACTTTTGTGATGATTTTAGATGACCGCCTGCCATTTATTCAGTGGCATGATTTTTTATTGATGTTGGATGGACAACTAGTTCATTTCCCAGCTCCTAAATCACATAATGCTAAAGAAATTGTTTTCAAGATAGACAGACCAGTTCGTATCTCGCCAAAAAAACAATTACTGTGGCCCAGAAGTTCACTTGATGACAAGGAGAGCGGGAGTGGCACGTGATCGATGACGGCCGTGAGCTGGAAAATTTTCCGTTTTCATGCCCTAATTCCTCATAAAAGGCAAAAGAAGATCTCGCTATGTAGAAAGTGCTTTGCAATACTTATTCTTGGCGAGCAACATTGCAGCGATGTGGTGCAAATAAGGAGTTTTAACGGTTAACCACGAGAAAACATATCGACATTAAGAGGTCATAACAGACTAATGTTACTTTCCGTTTGCCGAAACGTGGTTAACCATTGTAACACGAAGGAAGCAGTGTTTTCCTCAGTTTGAGCTGTTGTTTCTTTGAGAGTCAGATACCAGTTCACGTTTTAAAGCTCTGCTTTCATTTTTCCTGCCGACAATAGAGAAAAACAGAGGGTTTCGCTTGAGAAATGCAGTCCAAATACTCAGACATATGCGCTCATGTCACGCTATTTGCGTTGCGTTATCATGTCACAGAGGGTGTCACCGGGTGGGATTGAAAGTAATTGTTTTCGCGTACACTTGTAATATTTGTTACGCTGTCCTTAGTTTTTTATTAAATTGGCCATGAATTTACCTTCACTTTTCCGTAGTTCCGATATTGAACGCAGTGATGGCCGATCCTCACTAACACTCCATACTTCCGTGGCCGGCCAGTGACTATCCCCAATACGGGTCAATCCTTACCCTACCCCTGATTGTTTGCGTCTTATCAATCGGATAAAGTAAAGAACGAGGAATATTCACTTTATTAAAAATATTTTCAGTACGCATACTCTTGAAATTCACCAAAAGTTGTACATGTGCGTGGGAGTTCAGCCTCATTTTTTAGCTTGTAAACTATATCGCCGTTAATTCTGGATACCGCAGCCCTTTTATTACGTCATCACGTAATTCGAATTAGCCCTATATTTCGGTCGTGAAGAAGTCAATGTCAACCCCACCACCAATAACATAATTATGTCATTGATTGCTTTAATTTCAGTTAAAATCATTGTCATACAGAGCTCAACTTGTGTGCAGTAGTACAATTTTGCATTCAGACAATGAGGGACAAAAGTGTTGAGACACTTCCGTAAAATGGCCCCTTTTTGAATAGTGGACTTACCTATCCCCTTCCCCTGTCTACCTCCACCCCTCGCCCCCAAAATCAATGTTGTATTTTGGACCCTCAAGTCTTTCTTTTACTTCAGACAACATTGATTCAGGGGGTGAGGGGATTTATGGCGTTTAAAAGGAATGAAATAATAAATGAAGTAAATGTTTGATAAAAGCACCCGTTCTAAACAAGTGTGTCAACTACTTTTGTCCCTGATTGTAGCTTGGATTTAAGGCATATTTGCCTCTCAGTGTTGTCAACTGTTGCTGAGATATGATTGTTCAAAGACATATAAAATTATAATATGCACTGCCCTTTCTGTTTTGGCTCTAAAGTCACTTATATTGTTATGCCTGTCTTTATCGGGCAGAAACAATCTTGTTGGACATTATTACTTTGCACACAACTAATAAAATACACCCCCCAAAATGCTGAAAGTTTAAAAAATACCCTAAGCACTCATTCAGCCTCCAGATTTTTTTTACTAGGGTGCTTAATAAATGATTCAAAGGTGTGTTAATAATTAAAAATAATATGATTATTTTGTAGGGGTTATATGCTGTGAATGTTTGTGAAATTGAGTTGGCATGGTAGGTTATTTGCTTGATTGTTTGTATAAAAGCATGTCAATGTGTTATTTCTGGATGGTTAATTATTACACTGATCAATAAAATAATGATTAGTTTTTTGTCTTTCATGTAAATAGTTTAAGTTTATACCCTGTTTTTGACCTTAAAGTATTCCATTCAAAACAGACATAGACTATGAGTAGTCCCCATTTTTCCTCAGGGATAGAAGAGCGAGTGAAACGCGATCACGTGTGAAAATCACCCCACGCGAGAAAAGGCTACACGTGTCACCTTTTCTCGCGTGGGGTGATTTTCATGCGCTCTCGCATTACGCTCACTCTACTATCCCTGAGGAAAAATGGGGACTACTCATCGTCTAAAACAGACATATCTGTGTAATCTTTCTACAGGTGGCCTGGACTCCACAAAGGCAGATTTGGGTGGTTTCCAGGTAAGAAAATGAATTCAGCAACTGAATAATGATGACATATTAATTTAGTTTTGAAATGAGATGATTTCTGCAAGTTATAGCTATCGTCAACAACCTGGCAGCTATATTAGGATAACTCACTGTCAGGTGATATTGTTGATATCTTTTCCTACAGCTCAATGTGTAACTGGGTCTGATGTCACAAGTATCACTTCCACAAACGAGGTGAGTGCATGGTGTTAACTGTATATAATTATACATAATAACAACTGGAAAGTTGTTATTATCGAGAGATCTAACTTTAACTAACAACTTTACTAATGATATTAATAATAACTAATGATAATAATAATAAGTCATAATAATAATAATCCATCATTATTTTCCTTTTTAACACAGTTTACTGTAGTTTAAATCTTTGTCTTTTGATGTTTTTAGTTTCATCCTATTCCTGTGGCTGTTGCGCTGAATGTTATAAAAAGAACTATGATGAAATGGGTAGGTGAAATTATTGATGGATTAGCTGAGTTAAATGGTTATTGTTGTCATGAGGATGATTTTCACTTGAATTTTGCATCTTCAAGCCTTTCTGGACAACTTATCCATCCCTGGAACAATCAGTCTTTTAAGGAAAAGATTGACACAATAATGGTAACACAGTGAAACCTCTATTAAGCGGACACCCCCTATGAAACAGACACTAAGCCGGGTCCTGAAATTAATGTCTTATATTCCCTTTATAATGAACCCCTATTCAGCAGACACTTGTATTAAGCGGACACGGACACTAAAATAAATTGTATTTGGCTAATTTCTATTATTAAAAACCTCTGTTAAGCGGACACCAGACTGAATTGACATAGTAGTTTTGCATTATGTCCTTTAAATATGTATACAGTAGTCGATTAATAAGGATAAATCGATACATTTAGCTGTCAATAAACTGTAGATTAGACCAATATCTGGCCGTATGATTGTCATCTGCAATCAAAGTTCACCTAAAAGTCTTGCACAAAGTACAGCACAGCTTCCTTACCTTCCTTAACAACATGGAACTTTATCACAGTACAGAGTAACTGTTGAATTTACAAACCTCTATTAAGCGGACACCCTCTGTTAAGCAGACACTTTGGAAGGTCCTGAAGGTGTCCGCTTATAGAGTTTTCACTGTATCATAATAGAAATGAAACATTGATAGAATAAACTAATCCATGAAATGCTGCTTTATCAACCTTGTACCCAGTACCTCCTCTTCCCATCTGCTTAATCTGTTGCTTCAGGGAGCTCCAGGGGATGGAAAGAAGTAAAAGTACTCTAGAAATATTTAGTGCTTTAAGTTATTACCTGCAGAATGCTGTCTGTATATATTGATGAACAAATATTAAAAAGTGATTATTTTTCTTTTTGACAGACCAGCAGCAGTGCTGCCATTCCAATTTTTGAGGATCCAATGACATTAAAGGTTTTTAAACCAGACAAAACATTCAAGGTGAAAAATGTCTTTGATTTTATGAGTCACTGTCTTGCTCCAAGTTACTTTTATATTTTATTAATTTAATTTTCACTCGAGTTTATGCCAGCAATTCTTTGTATACCTGATTCATTTTTGCAGGAGGGTAAACAAAGTTTTTACTTAATGTTTTACTTTCCTTTAGCTTGTCTTGTGTTATGTATAGTGCAAGTGGTACTGTTATACAAATTATTATTTTCATAAATATTTAAGTCTTCTCAATATTTTTTTGTTTGCAGACTTGTAAAGTACATACTGACTGTTTGGTTTCAGGTGTTTTGCAGTAAGTGTAGCTGTCATTATTTGTCCAGACACAGAAGTTCCAATAATATTATCAGATGAAATGAATTATTCTACAATATTTTGTTTTCTTTGTTTATGGTATTTCCATGGCTCTTAAATTTTTAGAAAACTCTAGTATATAACAGTGCTGTGACTGTTACTTGACCAAAGGCAAATTACATTCAAGCCGGTATAAGGACTAAATGTTTGCAATCATAAAGACTGGACTAGTAAATTTCATGTATTGAACAAGTACTTGACATTATATGCTGTTGATCCTAGTAATGAATTGTGAAAGCTGCAAAACATTTAAGTGAATATTACTAAAAATGTTTCATTGCTTCATTGTAATAAGGACTGTGATTATTTGATGAATATAGAAGTATAGTCAAACCCTATCAGTGTCCACCTCTCCGCCCGGGTTACTTTTTTCATCCTGGCTGACAGTCCATACATTCACTTACACTTTGCTTTATTGTTAAATGCCTTCTTTTGTTTTTATTGTACAGCCAATACACAAGGCACAAGAGTTTTGTTGGGGGAAATATTGATGTAGCAGTGTTAGAATTGTGGGAAGAATCATTGGATGGTTCAGGTAAGAGCGCCATCTGTCTTGGCTGTTCAAAATGATGATGTGGAAGATGTGCTCCTTGAGGCAGAAAGGGAGCACCCACCCATGATGACATGCAGCTTCGTTTTCACCTAAGCCCCTGAGCTCCCAGGGTCAATGTCACCTTGTGACTTACGCCAAGGTGATCCCATTAACAAGGTAGTAGTTGACATCAACAGATTGGGAGTTACATTTACTTTTTTTCCATCGCTGTTGATGGGAATAATTTTTAATGTTGTGGTAGTCTTGTGACATGGAAGAATGTGTCATGAAGCCTTTTGCCACTCACCCTTTCAATATTAACAGTGTCAGAAAAATTAATTCCATGCTCTGGTACCTAGAATCTACAAGAGACTAGTCTAAGGAGCTGTGAGTGAATTGTGAAAAGTGCTTAATGAAGATGAGCGAAAGCTTATTCATTTATACCAGGGCTTCCTTTAACAGCAAAAGACTTTCACTGATAATAAAAGTCTTTCTTGTACCCAAACCTTGCTTCAATCAGTCTTTGACCCCCTTCTCGAGAGTTTTTTTATCCAGCTGACCACGCTCTGACAAGCAAATTGTTGCGGGACAGGTATAAGGTTGTGGATAGGGCAAAAGGGATTACAGATATCTTAAATCTGCCATCATTGCCGTGCAAAGCACACCTCACCCCTCCCAAAATAGCTCCTTTTAAATGCAGTAAAAACCTGCGACTAAGAACCTGGTTTTTAAGAACCTAAGGCTAAAACTTGCCAGTTAAACCGCCTCTATATAAGAACCTGTTTAGCCTAAAATTTGAAACAGGTTCTTATTTTCTAAAATCTATAAAAACAAAAATTCTGTACAGTTAAGCATATACGACAAGTCAAAATTCAGGATCCTCTTTGGAGACGTAGGTGCCTTATTACTCCAACTGCAGTTGTAATGGTATACTGGTTTTACCCAAGGAATGAGCTGAATACCGCTAAAATAATACTGTTAGCTACAATGTATTTTTTTCTTTCAGAAAATTAGAACCTATTTAAGAACCTAAATAGCCTAAATTTATGCTAATTACCATTTATGTAAAAACCTGTCTAGGCTAACTTGGGAAAATGGAGGTTCTTAGTTGTAGGTTATTACTGTATTGCAGCAAGTATTGTGTAGTTTTTGTTTCCTTTGACATCCAAGTTGATTATTCATTCTACCAGTTACCTATTAATATTAATATTCCAGTGTGTGACAAACACAGACTGCAGACTGCAGACTGGCAGGTAAACGAGTAAACACTGTTGTGAGATGATTTAACAGATTCCCTATCCCTAAACTTTGTGGGCCAGTTATTTAAACGGAATTTAGCCATTGTTTAACAAAACCGTGTTCTAAGTCATTTTCACTTTGCCCAGTGCTTTTATCTAAACACCATTTATCGTTTACAGTTTTGTTAAAGCATATAGAGTAGACAAGAAAAGCATTTATCTTCTTAAATTGACCCACTAAGGGAGAGATCTGGAGGTCCAACACCGGTGTAAGATAGACTTTGTTTAAATAACCGATCTTAAGTCTTCTTAAAGGCTTGTTTTAAGGATAGGAAATCAGTTAGAGCATTCCACAACAATGTTTACCTTGTTTGCCTGCCAGTCTACAAGTTTGCAGTCTGCGTTTGTCACACACCGCTAATATTCTTATCTTTAATATTCAGTACGAAGATGCCTGGACCCTGACGAAAAGCTGGTGGATATTTTTACAATGTGGGGAAAGTATCAGGTAAACATAATTTGTTTCCACACCATTATTCACTAATTTGATGGTTTGTTGTGTATTTACCACACACTGAAATAACACCTAATTAACAGTAATTTTTGTGAGAGCATTGTACTGATGGCTTGAAAACACAGAGCCCTAAATTTGTTCGGGCCTCACTTCAAAGTCGCTTAAAATTCTTTCATAACTGCATGGGCATTTCTTCATATAAAGGTCGATGAATGATATTTAATGTGATTAAGGGTTCTAGCTGTGAAACATGGGCAGGAATTTAGGGCTTTCCTGGCTATTTATTATTTGTTGGGCCATGAAGGCCAGAAAATCCTGTTGTTGTTATTTTCAAGTCTGGAAAGCCATGCTATTGTGTCTGTGGTTACTGCAATAACCTGGCCTTGACCATCCTTTTCCTGATGCAAGGGCAGTGCAGCTATAGTAATTTTATTTGATTGGAATGAAAAGATTTACTAAATATTAAATGCTCATGTACAAGTTGCACTATACCTCTAAATAAAAGAAAGAAAACAGACCCACAGTTATTATTGTTGAAACACTTGGCCATCATTACATGTATCTACCGACCAGAAAAAAGCTTAAGTAATTTACTTGCCGTCATAGCACAAACAAGCACAAAGATGTCAATACTGTGAGCACCAGTAAGTGGAAACTCTGAAGCCAATCCACTTTCGCTTATTATTTTCCTTTTTAGGACAAGATGAAGCTTGTTATTCACAGTTCAAAAGAAGGACAAAAAACCCTGACTAAGAAGAGCAAGAAGGATTCTAAGGACGAACCACCAACAGGAGATCTTATCACCTTTGATTAGTGACAGTGGATATGATAGTTTGATGTAAAAAAAGTGCTGTTAGATTTACCGGTAGTTGGAGATGGTTCTCCTTTCAATGTTTGGCGTGTCAGATGTGTTGCCTTCTTATAAAAACCTTTTAGTTTCATTATTTTTTAGACTAAAACATTATTTTCATACTTATATCTTAGCTAAAATAGGTGATCAATTTTCCCACCACATGGGAAACAGGCTTAACAACTTATGTTAAGTTTGGAGTGATTGCAGAATACCCAGCCCACTAAATATCATACTCAAAAAACTGCTCCCGCAGTCGTGTTCTATTATGTTGGGTGCGCAGTCCCACAGTCCAGTAGTCAACAAAAAAATTGGGGCTCCTGCAGTCACGCACTCCTGCAGTTGATGTCAAGTAACTTGTGTGCTTATAGAACAAGGTATACTGGTGCTCGCACAGTCCCACACTCCCGCAGTCTCTGTCTATTTATTATGCAAATCGGGCAAGTGAGGGACCTCAGGAGCAGTTTTTTAAGTTAGATGTTTAGTGGGCTGGGTATTCTGCAATCTAGCCTTAAGTTCAGGCTTGCAACCTTGTGCAGGACCTTGTTCATCTGAGTCATTAAGAGATTGAGACTTGGGGCCATTTATTTAAACAAAGTCTATTCAGACCGTGTTTTACAACAATAATAATTAGTGGAGCACTTGTAGTGCTTTCCACTGGATAAATCTCTATCCAGGGGATAGCGCAATTGGTTTCCCTAATACTTATCCACTGGATAGTGGTTTTTCCAGTTGATAGTGCTATCCAGCCTTTGAACAACCGGGGCCAGGGGCCCGTTTCTCGAAAGTCCTGGTAACTTTATGGGCCCGAAATGAAATATTCAAATCGAAACATAAAGAATAAGAGCGCGGTTCCTGGCTAGCAAACTACTCCATTTTGTTTCATTAACTGACAGTTTTATCGTGTTAGATGTAAAACTATTGAAACCTCCGTCTTTAATGTAAATGGAGACAGCTTACCAGGCCCGTTAATTATCGGGACTTTCGAGAAACGGGCCCAGATCTCACAAATGACAGCCTTTAGGATTAGCCAATATGAACATAACTTGGAAATTCATTTTGTTAAGCACTGGACAAACTCCATTTAAATATCTGAACCTGAGTGTTCATTCATAATGAGCCCTCCTTTCGCATAACGTTGCCAAGGGGTGGCTGAATAGAATTTTATTTGTTTTCCTATGCTATGAAAGTAACTGTGAATGATTTATAAAAGCCACTTGTAAGCTTTTTAGCATTATTCTTTATCTAGAGAAAAATATATTTTAACGGTATGTCAAAGATTTTATTAAAATCCCCAGAAAAGAGTCCATGTTTACACAAAATATCAAATTAAGTATATGAATCAGCCCTATTTTAAATAATGGCTGCTGAAAACAATCAAAACACTCTTACTCATTAAAAGTTTCAGCTGTCATACTTCTGACACCATCTGTTCTCTAAGCCTTGTCATCATGAAAAAAATATTAACCATGGATTTATCATTAATAAATTAATGTGTACTATACTGACAAATTCCTTTATTATTTCTTGATGATATTAACAGTTAAATTTCATATAATTAATATATACTACTTCTAGTAAAGGAATAGTGGGTACTCTTCTAACGTTGATGTGGATGTGTGCAATTGTACAGTTTTTTTCTTTATAGATTATGAATTTTTTTTGGTGGGGATGGGGGGGGGGGGGGGGTCCTAGGAAACGAGGCAGTAAAGGTGAAAGAAAGTGACTGTGAGAAAATGGTTTCTGCTAATTTCCTTTTTTAAAATAATATTAAAAAAGTAAATTAGCAGAAACCATTTTCTCACAGAGATTTAGGAAAATTGTTCATTTTTTTACTATTGCACAAAGGAGTATAAAAGAAGTCATGGCTCAGTTGCCCTTGTGAACAGCCTTAAATTTCCAATAATCAAATTTTGGAGAGTAAAAACATTTGATAATCTGTATCATGAAGTGTGTAAAGAAAGTTAGGATTTTATAGTTTACTCCTGGAATGGAAAACCAAATGAATATCAGAAATTATTTGTGATCATTCTTAATTTCAATAATTGAAATTAAGAATTATGTTTATCAATTTTGTATAATATTATTAACATTTTAATGGTGTGCCCTTTCTACAATTTTAAAGAGTTTTATACTTAAATGACAAGAATTATTTGAAACACAGGAATTTTACCAGGAAATGTGAGACTGAAGCGTCTATAAAATACAGTTAAAAGTATTCATACATTTTGGATTAAAATGGAGTTTCATTATTACAGATTGTGTGATTATATACTTAAAGTAAAATTAAATAAAATTTACAAATAAATACACTTTCTTTATTGTTGTCATACAAAATTTCAGTTTCAAATTGATTTTATTAAAAAATTTAATAATTCTTATGAGGTTGAAGGACACAACCAAATTTAGCAATACTCTTCTCTGGTATTTTGATTCGCCCCATGGGAGCACCAAAATACACCATAACTCACAAAAATATCCCACAATAATATGGACTTAACCGTCCCTTTGGCAAAAGATTATATCACAACCATCTTATCCTGAAGGTTTATATTATGTGCTGGTCAGTCACAGGAAAAGAGTTATGTATAGGATAATGCCTGAGCTCCAAGGCCTTTATATAAATAATGACCAAAGGGCGCAATGCAAGGTTATTATTTTTAAGGAGGCTGAGGAACCCCAGGCATTATCCAATTTAATGCACCTTTCCATAGTTTTAGAACCAGCAAGTCATTATTGTGGCCACTGAAGTGAAACAGCAAGTTATTAATTCTAATAATGACCTTCTGTTCCTCCTCAATGACCTGCTCTGTAATTAATTGAAAATAATAACCAGTTCAAAACAATCAAAAGGTGTGTTAACCGAGGTTTCCAATAGACGCCTCCCTCATTTCTGTGAGCAAAGGCAACAACCTGAAGCTTGGGTTGATGAAATACAAATAACTTATAATTTGCATGATCAAATACTGGTAAAAATACTTGCCTGTGAAGTACAACTCCTCAACCATTTCCTTATAGTATTTCCATAGTTTTCCAGGAAGTTAAGGTTCTGGAAGTTCTTATTTCATGAAGTCTTTGAACAACGCAACCATGCGAATACTGACTAGGCCGAATGCGAAAGCTCAGCCTCTGACTTTTTGTCTCTAACACTCACACACTTGTTTCCCAAGCTGTAAAACCTCAGTGGTTTAAGTGCCCACTCAGGTCCATAGGAATCTATGCCTATTCTTGCTGAGTTCACTATAGTCATGTCTCTACTGCAAAATTCCTTGTCATCTTCTATCCAAAATCTATTAGAAGTTGTCATGTCTTCTTTGTTGAGATTAGCTTTTTCAATATCAAGAGCTTGACAGAGTTTCGAAGGTCCATTACACAACTCATGGTCTTTCAACTTGCTGCCAGCATCTCTTCTTCGCACCCCTCTGAAGGATTTCATAGAGTTGAACCCTGCAACATAATGGAGATTTGCTCTCTGTTAGATAGGTCAAGGTTTATGGAAGCTCTCGCTTGACACTAGAAGTAAGACCAAGACACCATCAAATTAGCCTGCGTGAGCTGATTAATGTTTCCCTGATGTTTACATTTTCCCACATTGTGATTTTCAATGTTTAATACTACCGATGATGAAAAAGTATTCATTACTACTAAAACTCAATCAACACATAACCCAATTATGAATGGATAGAAATAGCAAAGAAATTTAATTTGGCTAAACCAAATGGAGAATTATTGTTAGTCAAAACAGAACACTTTTCCTGTAATATAATATTTGTAAGATCATTCGTCACAAATGCAAACACCTTACATTCTTACTAATAATGCAGCATAATATTATTTCAACTTTTTAAGAAGCCCTAAGAACAATCAATATCAGATTCCTCCTTGTCATAACAACGCTTTATAAAACCGAGTAAAAAAAAAATGGAGATGGCTGGTATCCTACCCAGTCCCTTCGGCTCTGAAGGTCACACGTTTCTGCTCATACTAGAACAATAGAAATGGCCTTACATCATTTATTCATTCTTTCACTGACGATAGCATAAAGCCTCATTGGCTATAAGCCAGTAAGCTCAAAAAAGAATGCCGTTGTCTTTGTATTCATCACTGTCAAGACTTTCATCTTAATAGTGAATCTTGGTGGTCTGTACCTCAAGTATGACTGTATAATGTCCTGTGTCAAACCCTTACTATAATTTGGGATTTCGGTTGACTTAAGTTTATGGTAGGGGGCGGGGGGACACTAAAAAAGGGAGAGTCTCCAGATTTTACATCTCTGAGCTCAAAGCACAGGAAACAAGGTGTAAAGCTGGTAACTTACTTTGGACTGACACTGTTACAGTAGTTTATTTTGAACCATTCCATTTTTATTTGTATTCACCCATCCCCTATTAAAGACAACAGCAACGCCATAATCCCTCCTTTTGAAAAATGCACATAATAAGATAGCTAGCCCCTTAGAAATGTTCTTTGAAGATGCCCTCCCTAGTACGGGTCTCAATTATTGAGTCATAAACCTGTTTATCAGGATTAAATACACGTGATGGAAGTTCAGCCCCACGCCCATGTATATGCAAGCTGCAGCCAGGTATGTGTCACTATGCGATTCTAGGCAACTGACACATTAAACACGATTGCAAGCTTTTTCTTCTGAAATACACAGCTACTCTCTTTGGGGTTCCCTGGGTCTTTATTGCCTAGACTACCGCGCAACACCCTCAGGGAGGGAAGGACGGGCAAGAAAAAGCTTACAATCGTGTTTAACGCGTTAGAATTGACCACTCCAGAAAATACCATAACATACCATATAGGCTCGATTTCCGCCGTCTCCCGGGTCCGGATGAAGACAATGCTTATGCAAAATTTTGGGGTGACAAACAAAGAGCATTATGGTATGTCATGGTATTTTCTGGAGTGGTCAATTGGATTGGCCTATTCTGACAGTACTCTGCACTTCATCCCCCTGTAGATCGCCATATACACTTACCCTGGAGAGGCTCCAAAGCTCTTATTAACACACAGGCACCGGGTTCTTGACTAGAGACATTGAGGCAGTGATACATTCCGTAAATAACGTACACATAAGCCGTACCGGGTTCCATATACAAAGGTTCACAGCGACCTATTCGTCTTCCACCGTAAGAATGGCATGCTTTGTCAACCTCACCTAAATAGGCTTCCGTCTCAACTATCCGTCCAAACGACACTTCTCCGTTGTCAAGAACACGATAAAGTAGCTTCCCCAAGAGTTTTTTAGCCAAGTCTTCGGCAGGTTGGTCGTAAAACGACCTGTCAAGTCTGGTCGAAGATCCATCAACTTTGCCCATTTGCTTTAGCCCTAGTTTTGTTTTCTTCGACAAATGGGTGTGTAAAGTATTGTTACAGTCCGTCTTGAAATATATACTCTCTGTGTATTCTTCCTTGATTTCAACTGAGGTCTCTAACTCTATTTCGTCGTTGTTTTTCCTTTTGGTCGCCTCACGCGTACGACGAGACGCCATATTGGTCTCCTAATATGACAAACGTTATGTAGACGTACACGAAATGCCGCTACTTTTAGTGTGGTTACGAGGGTGCGGTGGGGCCGGGGTGGGGGGAGGGGTACTGCCTTAATTGGGCTGGAAAGATATCATTACACTCTGTGAACCAAACTCTTTACAAAAGCAACCTCGGATCTTTTGAATGCAGAACTGACTACTTTGTAGCGCTACTAATTTTAAAAGTACAGGTGAACCTCTCTACAACAGCCACCTTGGGGACAGAAAGAAAGTGGCCATTGTAGAGAGCTTGAAACAAGAGTGAATGTATGGACTGTCCACCAAAAAAAAATGGCCGTTGTAGAGAGGTGGCTGTTGGTGGAGTTACACATACCACTAAGAAGTAGATGGGCTGACAAAAAGCCCAATTTCATTCCATCCCATTTTGGCAGGGACAGTTAAATAAAATTGTTCTGTGTGAAATGATAGCCCATCAAATTATACATGAAAACAAAAGAGTAATATCAGTTTTAATATGTTTAATTTCATTCTACTTGCCGAGACTAGTGAGTTACAGTCAGTAAAACATACATCTTACTATCATTGGTACCATGAATAAACAAATGATTATTTTTGACACAGATTTATAGGTAACAAGAGATACTAACAGTAAAAAAATTATTGAAAGCAAATGTTAGATGTTTGGTAATATTTTGTGAGTTGACTGTTCTTTGTTGGCAGCACGTTCTTGCAGCTTTTTTAATAAAGTTTCACAGTCATTTGCTACAATGAGAATATCTTGGTTTTCACCATACACAAACCCTTCTTTAACAGCATTCTGAATCTGAAATGAAATACAAGGGCATGTAAACATCTTTTTGAAGACTGAGCAGGGTGGATTATTAGCTTGATTAATGCCTTTCATATATGTTCCATATTTAGCCAATGAGCCTATAATGAAATTGATCAAACCTCAGACACCAAAGGGACAGAGCCAAGTTTCTGCATTACAGAAGTGCCTGTTTTACTGTCAAACCTTCTTAAATATGGACACCACAGAGTCAGAGCTAAGTGTCTGCATAAAAGAGGTGTCCAATAGTACAAAAGTGGGGAGTGTATGAAGGTTGACATCAGTGGGACCAATAGACCTGTCTCTAACAGAGAAGTGTTCACAAGGACAGGATCGACTGTATGGCTTGGCTCACCATGAATTCCTATGCATCCCAGTCATTAGAGTGCAAGATCACCCAGACACAGATGTTATGTTTATATGTTATGGCTGGCTCAGTGATAATACAACAAGGAGAGCACAGTGTAGCACCTAAGCTTGGTCAAGAATAATATTATTAAGGATTACGGGACCCCTCCCCCCCCCACCCCCTTGACCCCCACCAGAATCAGGTAAAAAATGTTACACTTGAACCTGTAAGAGACAACCCAAAGGCTGTCTCAGGCTTCTTTAGGGCCAAGATATTATTTTACAATCAAATCACACACACTCACAAAAACATTCTACAAACCCAGTCTATCAAGTTTCCCCAATAATTGGCAATATTTAATATTCCTATTGGTTTATCATGAAGTCCAAGCTGGACCCTGAAAAGCAAAGGAAAGAAGTCACGCATTTGACTCAAGCAGATTCCCAAAAAAAAGCCACAAGGAGAAAAGCACAGATAAGAAGCAACAAAAACTGTTGTTATCCTTACCATGTAATCATTTCTAGGAGTTCCTCAAAAGTACCATACCCTCCTGGTAAAGCTATCATAGCATCAGCCTGAAATCCATTAATAAGATTTAATAAAATCCCACTTTCTGTACAAACAACAACCTAACCCTATGATTATCAGTAAAAGTAGCATTACATATGTTGTGGAGACAATGAACAATGTTAAAGTATAATACCTGCAAGGGCAAGACTGACTAGAATTTTCAAGTATTGATCTTTGATCTTTGATCTCTCCTGAAACCACACCCCCACTGAAAAGAGGGGTACAGGTCACACCCACAAAGAATGATTGTTGTTTCTCAACTTGCTCTGTATTTTGTTTAGCTTGTAACAAAACTTAGCGAGCTTACCTTTTCTAGCATGTTTCTCTTCCTAGTGTGCATGTCCTGAACTAGCACTGTCTTGCCAACACTATCCAAATTTCCACGATCTGGATTTAAAATAGCAGGTTACTATGTTTTCTTAACAGCAAACAGCCTAAAAAATGAGGTTGTTTCTGCAAACTACCCTACAAAATGGGCATGAAACCACTAAACCACCAGTGAGAGAAAGATGGACCCTCAAGCTAGATACAGCATAAATGAGTAGGGTTGTGTTTTATTTACAGTAGAATGAAAAATATCTGTCATCCTGTGTTTCAAACATCCTAGCAAAATATGGTTGATAATTTGTGGACAATGAAGCAATGAGAATGAAGGACAACTTTAAGCCTCTTCAAGAGACATATAATGAGAGAATGATGAAATGACCAATCACAGAAAAGTCTGCTGGTAACAAGTTTCATGTAGTGGGTTGAAACTTTTTTTTAGTTAAGTAGCCTTATAGTACCCTGTGAACTCAGCTTCCTGCCACTTGCTGATAGGTACTTTCTGATAGAGAGATTTGATGGTGGGAAATTTATGTATATTTGTAGGCTATATTATGTGATCATTTTATCTTTTGTGTTTTAGTTCACCTTTTCTGACTTAATTTGAAAGTTTGGCCTCAGACCTCATTGTGATTTGCATACCTTGAACAACAAAGAACTCGGGAAGAAATCCAGTCACCTCACAGCCTCCATCAGCAACAGTTTTGGCTATAGCTCCCATAAGACCTACTGTTCCTCCACCATATATCAGATTTATCTTATTTTTTACCATACACTCACCAAGAGCTGCAACACAAAGAAGTCAGTATTGATAAAGAAAATGTTTTTTCAATGCACTTTCTCTTATTCTTCTCAAAGATTATCTGTGTTTGCAGCAAATTTCTTCCCCCAGAAATTATGGGTAGTCTCTAAGTTTGTCCCTGGCTCCAACCTTCTGCTTACTCATAGTGTGGCTTGGTTGGAGTAAAGCCAGCTGTTCTGTATAGGAAAACTGAAACCTCATACATGCAAAATACGCTTAATTTCCCACGAATTTGGTCAGTGAAAGATTTTTGAAAGTTGAAAACCTACTAGTATGTACAGCAAGATGACTATTTAACAATAATTCCTCGAGCCTGAATGGGCTCTTAGTCAATAGCCCATGAGGCCGAAGGCTGAATGTGCTATTGACTTAGAGGGTGAGAGGAATAATTGTTTTGGTAAAATCCAACTAGTTGGTAAAAAATATATCGAGGCAAAACAACTTTAGCTTGCAAAACGCGATACAGCCGCTATTGTGGGCTATGCCATATAACCTAGTAGTAGCTCAACCAATAATACGCAGCAATGATAATAGACCACTAGTTGGATTTTACTAAAAGGAATTTTCCTTAATGTAACCCAGGTAACAAGCTAGTTAGAAAGCTTTCATTAGCCTTTCATTGTAAAATCCAACTAGTGGTATATTATCAATGCTGCATTCTGATTGGTTGAGCTACTACTAGGCTATATGTTATAGCCTACTAGTAGGGCGAAGTGCAGGCTTTTTGGTGGTAAAAAAGGATTAAAGTCTAGCTTTAACCAGGTAAAGTTGTTTTGTCTCGATATTTTTGACCAAATAGTTGGATTTTACTAAAACAATTATAGAGTAACGAAGTGTGACGTCATAGAAAATGAAATTTGTGAAATTATGGGATTTGTTAAGATATTTTGAAAGAACAACGTCCAAGACGCCTACTCGCCAAAAATTAGCAATTTGGGGCAGATTGTCTCTGAGATATTAGCCCAGTTATGCTCCGATAACTCCATACAAATCCTTCTAAATCTTAACTGGTTCCTAATCTTATAAACCAAGCCAAATTTAGAAGGATTTGTATGGAATCGTCACAGCATAACTGGGCTAATATCTCAGAGACAATTTGCCCCGAATTGCTAATTTTTGGCGAGTAGGCGTCTTGGACGTTGTTCTTTCAGAATATCTTAACAAATCCCATAATTTCACAAATTTCATTTTTATGACGTCATCACTTCGGTACTCTATTCCTCTTGCCCTCATGGCCTCTGAATCAATACCGCATTTGGCCTTTGGCCTCATGGGCTATTGACTTAGAGCCCATTCTAACTCTTCAGATTAGAGACTGAAATCTCCCAGATAATCGCTGAAGTTTGCCATAATTTTCTGTAGATTCGACTATCCGACAATGAAATTTCAAGAACTTTGTGTTGTTTGAGATATTTTACTGTTAACATCGAACATTTCCTCACAAACTCTGGTATGCCATTGTAATATAAGCAATAATGTGATTGGTGGGAAGTAAACTAATTAGGTCAAATGTTACAATTATTAAAACAACATCTTTTTCACACGTTTTTTTTTTCCAAAAAAATGAAGTCATGTGCCCTGCATTATGACGTCAGCTATCACCCACTCCCCATCAATTCTCAATAGGGAGCTTTAGCATCGACGTCGGCAATGGCAGCGAAAACGTCACTTTTAAAATGAATTGCCGCTTTTTCAATCTTTGTCGCGTTTGTTCCAATTTGCTGAAAATGGCAAGTGTAGGCGAATTTCCCTGGAGTTGATTTCTTGAGGACTGCACTCAAGTTTAGAGAGAGAAAAAGAGATTCGTCGTCCCTTGTTTACGTCCTCCATAAAACTTGCAATTACGCATTTTCACGTCGTAGTCGTGCAAGGACGGTAAAGAAATGTACAAAAAAGCGTGATGCACGTGCAAAATTGTTGTTTTGCGTAATAAACCTATTGCTTTTTTGACTTCCTGGTTGCCGTAGCCGTCGTCGTTGCTAAAGCTCCCTAATATTTGCAGATCTAGAGGTGGGGGGTTAACAGCCCTGTATATTTCCAGTACAGTGGAAACCCGCCTTACGGTCATCTCGTTCTTACGGCTACTTTATTTTGGTCGCCTGGCAAAACGGTTAAACATTTTCTTATAAAAAACCCTCGTTAATACGCCCACCCCGCTAATGCGGCCAATTCTTTGGGCCCATTGGTGACCGTATTAGGTTCGACTGTAAATGCACCATTGTTTATTTAGGTGGCATTCCTTTCTTGATCACCATAAAAATTTACCGTAAATAATTTTATCTAGAAAACAAGTCATTACCTTTAGCACCTTCTTCAAACCTTGGATCATTTCCCAATTTGGAGCCACAAAACACTGTGATCGTTTTCAGCGCCATGTCTTTTAACTATTTTTACCAGGCGTCCCATTCCTTTCCCAGGCTCCACACCGATTCCACTTCCCGCCTTAAGTCAGCATGCACGTGACCAAATTATTCAAGGAACATTCGGAATGCTACATTCATCTTAATTACTAATTTCCACCAGCTTTATAGATTTTAGCTCGCAATTATGGCCAAAGCGAGTAATTTTTTTGAGTTTATTCCAGGTACTGTATTCTTATTCAGGAATAAGATCAAACGAACGCGCCCTTAGCGCGCGTGCGCGGAGAAGAGTGGATCAGTTGTGTCGCTTTGGGTCATGACCTCCGCAAATTGGGTTTATTTGTTTTCTTTTTTAATTTTAAATTGATTACTCACTTTGTTTATGATGCCAATTACACCCTATGAAAATTGAGAAATATCTTGAGAATGACGAAATTACAGCTTTATGTCGAACGAATATACCACCCTGAAGCATTATTTCAAACGTTAGAAACAACAAAAATGAACTCAAAGCAGTCTCGACCCACAGCGCTTAAGACCTCTTACAATTTTCAAAAACTACAATAGATTTCTAAAGTGAAGACGTCATAAAAACTAACTTTTTGAAATTATGGGATTTGTCAAGATATTCTAAAAGAACAATGTCCAAGACGCCTACTTGCCAAATATTAGCAGTTCGGGGCAAATTGTCTCTGGGGTATTAGCCCAGTTATGCTCTGGGCCGACTTGTTCAAAACTGTGTTAAGATAACCCAGGGTTAGTGTGAGATTTGAATCAGACATGAAAGCTTAAAAATCTTTCCAGTTTTAATTCTTTTTGTCTACAAGTTGATTATTGGAAGCTTTTAAAATAGCAGAGAAAATTATCCAACAAAATGCTTTTGAACACTAGAAAAAGAAGACCGGGTTAAATTTCAATTTAACAGCCTTGCGCGGACAACGCGGGATGTTCCAAGAAAAGCACTTATAGTAACCTTAACGGATAGGCTGTAAAGAAGAAATGTAATGCTGTCTGGATGGGGAAATGAAACAATGAACTCTTTCGATCACGTGATAGAGGAATAAATCTTATGTTTATGGGAGGCCTGTAGCAAGAAAGAGGGAAAACTGCATCTACCGTTTGGCCGACTCAAGCGAAATAAAACTTAAAGAATACTGCGCGATAAAAATATAATATCAACAGAGGCAAGCGCACATTTATTTCTGACAAATGTGGAACTTTTCATGTCCTTATGCGGGTGTTCCTCTGAATAAAATTTTCAAAATGAGTTTGCTGAAGCATCAGATGAGTGACACGTAAATGAAATTATCCATAAAACAAGTACATTAACGTCTCTAAAAATAGTCTACAAAGACGCCTTTGAGTGTGTTCCAAACTACAACCCAGCGGATCGATTTTGTTCCTCTGTTTCGCAAATGTATCTTCAGATGGTGAAAGGAGTTCTCTGACTGCCTAATATTTAGCGCGAAGAACTCGAGCTTGAACGGCTATATCTCCGACGTCTCGGAGGGGACCGACTTCTGCTCCGTGACTTTGAACGCGATCGTCTCCTTGGAGACGGTGAGCGTGACCGTCTTCCGCCTGCTCTGAAAGAACCGCGGAATCGTGCCGGAGGTGACCTTCTCCACGCTGGTGGCGGTGGCCGGCGTCGCGGAGGAGGACTGGGTCGACGAGCAGGTCTAATGTCGCGAGGCCTCATGGGAAGGATGGTTTGTGCTGTGATTTCTTGTCCATCTATCTGTCCTCCGTCCATATGCTTCAGCGCAGCCTCCGCTTCCTCTGCGTCATCGTACTCAACATAAGCAAACCCTCTTGGAAGAAAATTAAAACGGTCCATCGGCAAGTCTACCGATTTGACGTGCCCGTAAACACTAAATATCTCAAACACATGATCTTTAGTCACGTTGCGCGTCAGATGAGCGATGTAAAGCTTCGTGGGTTTAGGGGTTGGGCTTCTCTTGCGCCTCCTCGGCGAACGCGACGAACCCGACGACGATGATGAACGCGCGCGAGGTCCACGCTTCACGGGACTTGGAGATTTGGATACAGACTTGGACACTGATCGCCGCGTGGGCCTTGTGCGAGGTGGCGGAGTGGGTGATTTGGGGGGCGGAGATTTTTTGGGCGACTTTGGGGGAGGGGACACTTTAGGTGACTTGGCTTTGGGGGGAGGTGGAGGAGCTTTATCTTTGATTTCTTTCGGTTCTTTAGTCACTTCTTTTACTTCTTTAGTTTCTTTTTCTTTTACTTCTTTTTTAGCCTTTGGAGTCTTGTTCTTTTCAGCACCTATGACAAAAACAGAATTAATATAATCATTTCAATGATGGCTTTGGAACTTTCTTTGCTTTACAACTTGCCTCAGAAGGCAGCTCACGCCATTTCTGAAATGCTGTCCACTGTTGGACATTAACTTGAAAGGGAAAAAGAAGTTTTAAATATTGGATTTGAAGTCTTAGGTAGCTTGCGTTGGAGACGTAATCTAACACCGGTTAGTAAAGTCTGTGAAGCAGTGCTGATATCCTTGTTCTGGACACCCAATGGACTCAAAGAATTACTGGAAATGTGTTTCGAATTTCCCTTCAATCTGATTGGCAAATTGACGGTGGCTTTTTTAACAACAGGCAAATTATGGCACGTACTAAAATCCTGGATTTCAGCGCAGCTTCGCCGACGGACTTAACCCATGTCGTGTGTCGTGACGCTAGCCTTACACGGGAAACAAGAAAAATATTACTTGCTATTTTCATGAATCACGACAAATAAAAAAGCTAAACACAGTTTATGACGATACTAGGAGACCATGAGCCAGCGCATTTCACAAGACAGGGTGTTGAAGTGGTGCAATTTTTTCACGAAAAACAAGGCAAATTTTGTAAATAACAGCAACCAGGAAATGATTGGCCCATGCGTGATAGCTGCGATCTTGGACGTCAAGTCTGCTATTTGCGCACTTGGTTGTTGGGCTAGAGAGAAATTAGGTGGAGGGAGTGAGATCCCCCCGCATAAAAACAAGAAAAAGAAAAGTTCATTCAAAGCAGGAGCCCATAGATAGATAGATAGATAGATAGATAGATAGATAGATAGATAGATAGATAGATAGATAGATAGATAGATAGATAGATAGATAGATAGATAGATAGATAGCTTTATTAAAAATCCAGAAAATAGCCGCGAATTTACAATAAAACCATTAGAAAATAGCCGCGTTATGCATGATAAAACTATTCATTAGTCTATTTGTTCTACAAAAAGGTACGTTAAATGCGCGCTTTCTCCTTAATCTCATTGAATAGGCGCTCTGTCAGCCATTGGCGCCGTTGGTGGAGGGTGGAAATATTGCACTCTTTTAGAGCCTCTTGATAGCCTAAATCTGGGAAAATAATTCTAAGTGCACGGTGCTGAATTTTCTCTAGCTCTTCAGAGAGATACTCAGGCAGACCATTGTGGAAAACTTGGCAGGCATATTTAGACGGGCCGGATACACGTAGTATAGAAACAAAGTAGCTGCGCAGGATCTCCTTTTGACGCTTAAGCTGCCTTAAAAGATATAGCCTAGAGGCTCCTTTTTTGATAACATTCTCTATGTGAGCGTTCCACTTTTGTTTGTTTGAAATTGTGAGACCAAGAAGTTTTGCGCTAGTTACAACCTCAATTGGTTTGTTGTTAATAGTAACTGTTTCGAAAGGATCTACAGACCTTGAGAAACTTATCTGCAACTCTTTACACTTGGTCTCATTCAATTGGAACTTATCTATTTCGGCTTGCCTAACTAGGTCGTCTACAGCAAATTGGATTCCACTTGGTTGGCCCTTGTGGACTGTCTCGGCCATCGATGTGTCATCGACGTACTTCCAAAGGTTGACGCCATTGACATTGATGTCATTTATCATTACCAGGAAGAGCCAGGGCCCCAATTTGGTCCCCTGCGGGACACCTGCCCTGACAGATCCCCAATCCGAGTAGCAATCGTGGGCGAGTTTCACTCGTTGCTTCCTGTCAGTAAGAAAATCTGCAATCCAGTCCAGCACCCAAGGTGGTAGCTCATGATCAGTAAGTTTAGCCATAAGAATGGCGTGGTCGATGAGATCAAATGCTTTCCTAAAGTCAAAGAGCACCACGCGCACAGTAGAACCGTTGCCGTCAGTATTCTTATACCAGTTGTGGAGCATGCTGATTAGGGCATGCACTGTGCTGGAGTTCGGAACAGTCCCATATTGGTTCTCGTCAATCTTCGCAAGGACGGCAGGCTTGATGTAGCCGTCAACGACAAACTCTTCTCCGACTTTGGAGAGAATTGGAGTCAACGAAATGGGTCTCAGGTGTTTGTTCACATCGCTAACAAGTGAAGTCTTCGGGAGGGGTGTAATGTCCACTTTCTTCCACGAAGTTGGAAGGCGACGGTCCAAAAAGGAAGAATTCAAGATGTCTGCCACTGGTGCAGCCAATAAGTCCGCGTTTTCTTTTATTTCCCAAGAAGGGATTCCATCAGGTCCGGATGCTTTGTTCGTATTAAGCGCGGATAGTTTCTCAAAGACTGAAAACTCAGATATCGGACGGGGAAGATCTTGTTGGCATGTATACGCGCGCACGCGCGTGTGCATCAGGCGTGACTAGAGGGGTGAAAGCGGTCATTGGTGACAAAAAAGCATATAACATAACCCAGAGTGAGCAACTCCCTTGCGCTCGTGTCACGGTTTTTCACGGACTAATTTATTTTTAGAATGGTTTTGGCGCAAATTTTGAATATCTTTAAATTTTAATTTTGTCGTTTCACGCATGAACAAATGCGTAAAAAAATTAGTCATTCAAGGTGAACAAGAATTCTCCTTTTCAACTTTTGCAGCACCCTTTAACTTTCCAAACCTTTTTCTACTATTTCTACTCATTTTAAAATCTTTCCAAAAGTTTCCAAAATGTTTCTTGGCTGCTTTATTGTCTGATATAAAATGTTTACTACAACATAACAGTGACTTCATATTTCTTCGGTGAAAAGTCTCCAGCAAGTGCGGTCAAAGTGCCGGCTGTCGCCTGGCTGCCACTTTTAAACCTGTTAACCAGAAGTTCATTTCTGTCTGGTGCAAGTCTGAGGGTGGTTTCCAAAAGTGGGAACCGATCATATTGAAAATGAAATATGTCTTTTCTTGTAATTTTTACTAAAGCCCATCACTGCCGTGCATACCATTTAGAAATAAACTGATCCGGTCTGGTTAGTCAGTTCTGGCAAATGGAAAGCGCCCTAAAATCAGGCTTAACACACACGTTGCTATTGCCACTAACTTCAACTTATACCTCAACAATGAACTTTGTGAAAAAAAAATTTAAGCATCAAAAGGAAAAGTTTAGAAATTTCTTACCACTACTACTGCTACTTGAGCCACTACTGCTACGGCTGGAACCACTGCTGCTACCTGAACTGCTGCTTCTACTGCCACTACTGCTTGAACCTGAACTGGAACTGCGGCTACTGCTTGAGCTGCCAGAACTTGATCCTGAGCTAATGAAACAAATACAGTTGAGCATGTTAGAATGGTCTAAGACACAAAGGCAATAATTTGTAGCCTCTTCAGCGTGCAAATAAAGTCAGTTTTAACACTTGCTCTTCAGGAAAGAGGTAGCTAGCATGTACCAGCCCAAGAGCCATTTTAACTAGCCCGAAAAAAAAGTTTTGATGGGCAGGATTCAGTAACTTCACTTGACCATCAGGCGAGTTAGAATAAAATTCATTAGCTAAATAGCAAAATCCACTAGCCCTGGTCTATCAGGAACGGCTTTCTTTGCACGCTGCTCTGTTTACAGGCATTCAGTCAGATTCCTTAGGAATTGGAGTAAATGCTGTAGCAAGAGGAAGAAAAACAGTGGGGGGTGTTTTGCAGCAGCTATTATTACACGTTTTCTATAACCTTCATTTGCACGTAACTTCAAAATCATAACCAGAAAACAAATGATCCCAGCTACAGTGTATCTCGCAACATAGTGTTCTGGCATTCACAATTCACCGTGAAAAAAAGAAGTCAAAAATTACTTTTCACCATCCTGTCGGTCATTAATAACATAATATGTGGCTAAAATTGAGTCTAGCTGAATGTAGGAAGTCCATACTGTACCTCAGTGTGTACCTAGCCCCAAAGAAATAAAGGAAAAAAAACAAAAACATCCAAACATTTATGCAGTAACGACAGAAACGAGCTTACCTGCTAGAAGAGCGGTTACGTCTTCGACTTCCCTTGTCTGTACCATTCTTTGCACTCGCTTTGCTTTGATCCTTAGTTTTTGTCTTTTCTTTACTTGCCTTTACGGGACTTCGGCCACGGGTGCTTGACGTGCGTTTCTTCTCCTTGTCCTTGTCCTTGCGGGCCGCGGGAGAGCGCGACCGCGAGCGACTTCTACGACCCCTGAAAGAAGGAGAAAAAGAGTGAAAACAAGAAAGAGATCTATAGAGAAAATAAATTTTGTTTTCACCAGCATAAAATAGCACCAGAGTGTTAAAAAACGGCAGGATGGCAAAGGATTCCGCTCGAATCTACTCACATATTTCGTCAAGTTGTTACGACGCCAAGATGGCCGGCTGGTGTGCTATAGAACCCAGTCTCCAATGCACCTTTGTAACGCGGCCATCATGGCGGACGGTAAGGTCCTAGTGGAGTTCGGCGAAATTCAAAGGCAGTACCTACAAATGGCTCCGTTGAAGGGATTTATTTGGAAAGTTAGTTTTATATCTTTCTTGTGTTAGTCGCTGATAAGTCTTGTTCTGAGTGTTTTCGATGTATTTTTAGGAAATCGAAAAAACAAACTTGGACTTTGAAGCACAGAAAAAACTACTCCACATGGTTGGTAAGATTTAAGATGCAAGTTTAATTCTTCGTGAGAATTGCAGTTTCTATATTATTTTTGCCACGTTAATTATGCATACACATATTGTTCAAAGGAAAACAAACTAAGCCCTTGAAATTTCAGTTACAGTTTTTCAGGGCTGTCAACCCCCCACGTCACCAAATATTGAGAATTCGTAGGGATTGGGGAAGGAATGATAGATGACATCATGTCACACGGCAAATGACGTCATTTGTGCCAAAAATGCTCGTTGATTCCAATCGACATAAATCGCACATAAACAGCTCATATTTAGCCACATTACACAAAGGCATACCAGGATCTATGAGGAAACATTCCATGTTGACAGTAGCTCAAACAACGCAAAAAATTTGAAATTTTATGGTCGGAAAGTTGAGTCTACAAAAAATTGCAACTTTGGCGATTATCCGGGAGATATCAGACTCTAATCTGGAGACCGGGAGATACGGTCCAAAATCTGGAGTCTCCTGAATTATCCGGGAGAGTTGACAGCTCTGGTTTTTATTGAGCACTGCATGGTTTGCACGAGACATCACGGCGGCCATGTTGGTGGTCAAGAACAAAAGCATATTCCTCCTTTGGGAACTGAACTCCATTTTCATGTAAATTCTTCGAGAAAAAAAAATTCTTTTGTATTGACCGAACATTCATGGCCACCTTGTCATATGGTTGCAAACCAAAATAAATATTTTAATTTTTTTGGAATGCTGCAAAATGCTGTATTGCCAATTTTTTTTTGGCATTTCATCAATGAAAGTTTCGCTGCTTTGTTCACAGGAAGTAGTGACAGGTCTGATCTAGTTGTTCCTTTTTTTTCCAGCCTACAGTTTCATCAGTATTTGTTGGATCATTATAGCCTCAGTGGTGGTCAGCAGGGGTACCGTAACATTCCAAAAAGCCCCCGGGCTTATATTTTTCAAAGGCCCTTTTGAGGAGCTTATTTTTGAAGGGGCTTATATTTGGAGGGGCTTATCTATGGAGGGAAATTTGCGTTTCAAAATCCATTGGGCTAGCCTTATAGTGGGAAAGAAATTTACCGTTTTTGCTTTGTTTTACTTTGTATTTGAGGGCAATTGCCAAGTACAAGCCCCTGGGGGGCTTATATTTGGAGGGGCGATTTAACGGAGGGTTTTTTGCGTTAGGAGTTTGGGGGGCTTATATTTAGAGGGGCTTATACACGGAGGGGCTTATTTTCGGAATTTTACAGTATTTTGCGAATACTGAATGCAGAACACTGAATATAATGACTCTGAGTTTGGTGATTAGGGTTAGGAAACTAAGTGAATCAAATTCCATTCAGGGTCATTAAATGCAGAAAGCAGACCTAAATGCTGCCAAATGACGAATGACTGTTAAGTTCAGTGATTAAGGTTAGGAAGCCAAAACTGAGTGTCAGGTTCCATTTAGGGTCATTACACTGGGAAAACAGACCTGACACTTGATTCACTCAGGTTTCTAACACTAATCACGAAACTTCAGAGTCATCCGGCCTTCTGTATTTGGTGTTTTGCGTTCGGCCCTCAGCATTCTTCAAAATACTCCTGCCAAGTGGTGGTTGGCGTGTGTGTTCAGTTTGAGCTTGGCTTTTTTTCCAGACATACTACTTCACTGCAGATTTGAGGCATGCTCCTTCAGTGACCTACCTGAGGATGTTTCTGAAACACATTGTCAAGCTTTGTGAAGAAAATGACTTTCAAATATCTGACCAACTTTATGAAGCTTATGGAGAAGTTTTAGGCAAGGTGGAACAAAGCAATGACAAGTGTTACAAAAGTTACACCTTGGTAAGACCTCATTCAATCGAAAATCTCTATTAAACTTGCCTTCAGCGGTATACACTGTCTGTGACAGAGCGTACATTACCTTGTGCATACAATGTCTTTAGCTCTTGGTGGGGGGGGGGGGGGGGATGGGAGATGGGAAAAGGGACTCATCAAAATGTTATTCAGGGTGGCTCCACTTTGACATATGATTTCTGAGGGAAAAGTTTAGCCCTATTATAAACCTTCTGCTTAAAATGGCACTTAGGGTGTGGCTGTTCAAAATATTATCACTACAGGCCCCTATAAATGTGCCAGCCCCAAAGGACTCTGAGAGTTGAATGTACTTCATCTTGTGAAATCCATCCTTTCATATACCAGCATAGCTTGAAAAAGTACCCCTTCTGGGTGGAGCCTCTCTGTAAAGGCGATTATAAAGAGTGCACCCCCTTTCTTTGTCAACTAACATTTTTGAGGTTTGTTTGTTAATTTTGTTCTCTGTAATTTAATAAAATTTAGCCATGTGGGGGTTTGATAACCCTTGAAGAAACCCAACAGTTTATATCTCAAGGAACAACAGGACTCAGTACATGGATGGTAATAACATGTATTGTGTTATTTTAATCAGAAAATGAAACAAAACAGTAGGCAAAGCCTGTATTACTTTAAATTCTGTCAGGATGAGATGTAAATTAAAAAAGTCATAAATTTATAAAATTGTAACAACCAAAAATATTTGGACACAAATGGGGCTCCAAGGTCCCATGTGAAGTACCTTACCACCAGTGCAGCGCTTGAAAAAAACTTGAATTCCAGCTTGTCCTTTGGGCAAGCAGCTCTCACATTCTGCTTGCCTAGGGCCACTTCTTGCTTGTCTTAGTTAATGATTTAGTTAGAAGATGATTTGCTTAGACCCTTTCCCATTAGGCTAGTGAATTTAAAAGTTACTTGCCCTGGAATAAAATCAGTTCTGCTTGTCATGGATGACTGGACAGGACTTTTTTTGAGCCCTGGTGGTGATGCCTGCCAGGTACTGGTACTGTTATGTTCTCTAGTGGTTCTTAACCCTTCAAGCCCCAATATCCACACACAAATAATTCTCCAAACTGATCTCATTGAGAGAATTTGATAAACGTTCAAAGCATATTCAGTCTTGGACAGACAGGGTTGAATAATTTATCTTCTAAAGGAGTCAGATCAGTTGACTGTTCTGAGATGGGGTCATCTGTATCTGGATGGTAGGGGAGGGGAGAAGAGGAAACCTTTCCTCTCCCTCCTTCTTTCCTTGTTTTGCTCTTGTTCCAACTTTCAAGACAATTTTGCAGAAATGCTTGCTAAGCAGGCTGATAGAGCTAACCAATCAATTTTTTAACACACCAGGCAGGAAAGTACCTTGCTGAGTGGGCACTGGAGAACATATCAACCTTTCAACAAAGGTGATTTCTCTTTATCGCCGTTAGAGCAAAGCAGCTTATATAAATCACTCAAAAAAATTAACATAAGTTGTTATACCACAATTATTTACACAAAAAACATGATCAATCAAGGCGCAAACATGTATTAGGATTATTGTCAACTTTTTGTTTCTTATGTAAACCAATCGCAAAGTTTTGTACGGAAGTGTAGGAAAATTTTGCTTGTCGAGGGTAGCCAGGGTAGGCAAGTGACCCTTCTGCATAGGACAATTTTTCTCGATATAAAGGGACTTTAGAAAACCTCTGGGGTATATTGTTAAGAACAAAAAATGAGCCCACACTCATCGTCTCAGCTCCTCGGGGAGGATCTAAGGCCCCGGACTCAGAAGAGAAGTGGAAATTGAGCCAAGGCATTTTGGGTCTTCCATGATATAACTTAAATTTTTCAAAGGAGAAAGAACTTGTTGTAAGTTGTTGTTATTTTATGCCAAAACATGCTCTTGGTCAATATCAACTACGAAATAGTCAGCAGCCACTTGCTTGTTGATTCACTGTTTGGTTCTCACTTACCTGACACTTAGAAAACCTCTCCTCATGATAAAAAAATGTAGTGTTGTGAATTATTAATAGTTAGTAACCATAAATAATTATTTAAATAATGGATATTGTTCTTGACCTTTGGTTCTTTTTCATTTTGAACCGCTCCAGGAACATCATAGAGTTGGGATGTGGCACTGGTCTGACCGGACTTGTCATTTGTTCTTCAAGTTCACCTTGTCGATACATCTTTACTGACTGCCATGAAAGAGTTCTTGAAACTCTTCAATACAATCTTGAACTGAATGGATATTTTCAAACTGTTAAAGCTGGTGATAAAGAGCAAACATCATTGTCTTCTTGTAGTAACAAGTCTACTGTGTGTACAAGTAATGCAGATGACATTTTGGAAACATCACAACCAGGAAAAAGAAGCATAATTTGTGCTGGTTTAATAAAGGACAGTAATCAAAGAGCTTTTCATGCACATCATGAGGTGGCCAACAGCTACAACAATCAAGACCATGAATCTGATTTTGAATCCCAGTCTGCAACATTTCCAAACTGTAAAGCATGTGCTGTTGTCACTGATACATGTAACATTGCTAGTGATGGTTTTGGGTTGTCTAGTAGTAAGACTGTTACCACCACAGCATGCTATTCAAGAAAATCTGCTAGTTGTCTACACTTAAACAAGGATTGTGGAAGGCACTCAGGCAGTGTTCAAGTTGAAGTTTGCAAATTGGAATGGGAAACTTTCACAAAGAGTGACCTTAAGACATTATCTGATATTGACGTCATTCTGGCTGCTGGTATGCAGGCATTGTTATTATATATAGAGAGGATATTACACGGTGACGCGAAGATATGAATTTTATTTTCGAGTGGCAAAACAATATTTTATGAACGAGCGCAGCAAGTGAGTAAAATATTGTTTTTGCCATGAGAAAATAAAATTCATATCTTCAAGCCTCCGTGTAATGTTCTTTTTATTATATAGACAACAAGACATCGATAAAATAATAGAGAGAAATGACCGAAATTACGTTATTGATAAACTCACGTGTGAGATTATGGAAAATAAACCACTTGGGTCCCGGGTGTTGTTTTTATGAATTTTACGAGTGGTATATTTTCCAGTAAAACACTTGTGTCTATATAATAAATATATTTACAGACCTGTCATGAAATATGCAATTTACCTTATTGCGGGTCTTTAACTTAATCTAGCATTTTTTGCGATTGTAAAAGAATCATTAAATTTGAGACCCATGAATAAAAATCATCATGAAAATTTAAACAACTGAAATTTAACACCCATATAGAAAATTCAAATCACAGAAAACAAATAATTATAATTATTATAATAATACAAAACAAGAACAAAAGTTGGAAAAAGTTTACACATTAATTTTGCATTATTGCTCTTTACTGAAGGTGTGGCTATTTTAAGATTTCTGTAGATGAGGTAGAGAGAGACCTTAAAATTCATCACATTTTGTTGTTAAAAGTCAGTCTTTCAAGAGGGTGTTTGATTCACTATTTTAAGAGATGCCTTCTTCTTTTCCTACAGATGTTGTTTATGATGTTGATTTAATTCCATCTCTTGTGAGAAACTTGCATATTCTTTTAAGGTTTGTTTAATAATTCTCATAAATAATCATTATTGGCAGTGTATGTCTATCTTTGTAACTTGTTTATATTATTATTATTTTTTGGTTTTTTGAGATGTTCTTGTGATCTGTTCATTATCTTGTAGCACCTGGGGTGGAAGGCCTGTGGCATACTTAGCTTCAACTATCAGAAATCCTCAAACATATGAATTTTTTATTACCCAACTTGGTAAGTGCTAATTTATGAAGAACACTTTTCACTTTCATAGAGTTCATGAGAAGAAAACAAAAGTAATTCACCAAATTGTCAATAGTCATCATCCCTTTGATGATTAGACGGTGATTTTCACTGGCTGTTAGAGTTCCCAGAAAACCTAGCCTGAAAAGACAGCTGGCATTTGCACCAACACCACCAGTTTCCCCACAAAATAATGCCTGAGGGACGAATGCAGAAATTCCATATTGATGCCTTGTGACTACCATATCTGGGTTGTGCTTCTGATTGGTTGTACCATGTTGGTAATTTTTTTCAACCAATCAGAGGCACTATCCAAAACTGGGTAGTGACATTTCACGGTGAAATCAGTGGTAGCATCGCAGGCTACAGCATAGAACCCTGACAATTCCATTCCCATTTAGGAAGAAATCTTCAGTTGTCTTTTTCCCATATATTTTTGTTCTCATAACCAAAGACCATGGACAGGTGTGTACGTTTTACGTACAAGTTTATACGTTTTATCAAGTGAAATGTGAGTAAAGCCTGACAACAGGAAATATGGTAAACAATAAAAAGTTGCTTAACATTAATATTATATATTATAATTCATCTTTTTGTTTTTCATTTCTATTCCACAATAATAACAGTTGATGGATAGAGGATATTACATGGCCGTGCGGAGATAAGAAATTTCTCTTCGAGTGTCGAAAAATATTTCACCAGTGAGCGCAGCGAATGAGTGAAATATTTTTTCAACACGAGAAGAGAAATTTCGTATCTCCAAGCGGCCATGTAATGTTCTATTTATTATATAAACACCACTGAAATACCAAACCATTTCACTTTAATAGTTTTTTGGTTTGAAAGACGTGATTTATTATGTAGCCATAGCAAAGGTGATACTTTCACATGTCAAGATAACATGTTATTTTCACATGTGAAGATATCAAGTTTTCGCGCGAAAGCTCACCTGGTATTTCTTTAGACTGCAAAACAGTCCGTATTTTTGCGTATCCAAGTACGTGCGAGCAGTCAAACAAAAGGTCTGGAACGAGGCTGAAAACAGAGAGCAAGAACTGATTTTGAGAAAAAAACTGACTGTTTTGCAGTCTAATTTCATTGGTGTTTATATAATAAAATTGAATATCATTGTTGTTGTTTTTCTTTTCTTTTTTTTCTTCAGGTGTGCATAACATTTGCTGGAGTGAAGAAAGTAAGCCAAGGGATAAAGTGTTTTACTATGACCACAGCTGTGAAATAAAAATTGTTAAGCTACAAATTTATCCTCCTGAAGCATGTTAAATGTAGCATCAAGTAGGATTGGAGTCTTCCGAGCAAGTACCAACATAGCCTGCGTAGCTGGCGGGATTGTTGTGCCTGGGGTTACTTTCTTGGCAGTGGAGCTGCCACATGAAGCAAGAGCAGCAAAGCAGAAAGGGATTTTTGCTAGCCACTAAGGAAAAATTTGACTTGCTCCCAATCTTCACCGCCAAAAAAACTACCGCACTCACCTGCTTATCTCGCCAGCTATGCAGGCTAGTACCAACAGCCATGTACAGAATGATGTGAGTCCTGGGCAATCAAACAGTGCGATGCAAAGTACATCACTGCATTCAAGTGAAAATGATACAGTAAAATTTTGCATGTGACATGAACTCAGAGAGGGATGAATGCCTCTATTAGAAATGAGCTTGAAGTCCTAGAAGGTTGGTTGCTGAACACTGTAATTTGGCAGAAAATTATGAAGTTCTTGGCCAGGGACACAAAAACAGGCACGATTCCTTTGGAAAAGGCTGTGCTGGAAGAACAAGTACCTGAGAAAAGATCATGAGGTAAGCCAAGAAGGAGATAGGAAGATTGCATCAACAAGAGGCTTGGATACACCAAGAATGGGACTGAGAGATCAGCACAGAGCTGCATTGTGCCAAGTTGCCGTGCATGCCGCTATGCCCTGAGGAGGATATGTGACCATTCATTCATTTTCATTCGGAGCAAATGTCAAGAAATGGACTGTGCCTCAGAACTGGAAGAGGAAGGAGAACCAAAAAAATATTGTTCTGGGTGGTCAAAGATAGTGGTGAATAGATGGACGAGGTCATAAAGAGAAACTTAATTCAGTAACTAAATATTGATATATAGCACTTCCTCAAAATTACCACCACCCTTCAAATGAATGAAACTTTTCAATAAGCCCATGGAAGATAGAAATTTCTATCCTTAGTAACAAACACAACACGTTCTATACACCAAAGCCAGTGCAAAAAATAAATTTGGGGTGATGAGTTTAAATCTCTATTTCATGCCAAATAAGACAAATACATAGTGACTATATCAGGAGAACAAGATAAGTATGCAGAAAAGTGGGATTTTGTACAGAATAATTTTCATTCCTTTTGCTCTGTCATGCCTTTTTCTTTCTTTGCCTTATAAAGTGTTGTAATGCTTAAGAAAGAACAGTTTTTAGAACCAAAACTATCTCAATTTACATGCTTTATGGCATTAAGTTGTAGCCTTTGAGTTACTGTTTTATAATAGTCGTAACATTTATTTTGCAACTTTTACTAGTGCTGTGTATTTGTTATTTAAAGTCCAGAAGTTAATATAAATAAAGTGCAGGAAAAAATCAACCCTTATATTCCTTATTGTAAATAGAAGAAGCAACCCATTCAAACCCAAAATTTATTTCTATAGATAATAACCTTAATATTATACTTTATTTACTCCACACCTTAAGTTAAAAAATAACCTTTCATATAATGATATATTTTATATGCTACATCTGAAGAATACTCTCAAGTTTCAAGAATAACTTATTCAAATCTTTTACTCAGTTTATAATCCTTTCACTCCCAGAGTTAATAGAGAGTTTCCCTGCTAGCAAAAAGAAAACTGATAGAAAATTGATAGGAAAGAGACCTCTGCCTGCCCCTGATGTGTTTTCTATCACGCATGTACCATTAACAACCAGAAATGTCTTTGTCACATGCGACACAACTCAGAGAACCAGTTTTCACAATAACAACTGTGGGCTCAAAAATTTCCAGAGTGCAGTTAGGGCAAACGGATTCCACATTAAATGAAACTGGTTTTGAAAACCAGTAAGTTTTGACCAGAAATGTGGTCGGCAGCAACTTGAAAGAAGCACCACGGGCTGGCAGACATCTCTCTCTTTCCTCTCCTTCTACGCTTGCTCTGCTAGCAGGGAAACAGAGTGTCTGGTGGACATAATCCTGCGGTGAGACCATTCAAAATGGAACATCTATGAGAATACTTTCATACAATAATTACCAGGTACTGTTTTCCAGCATTTTGCAAAATGAAGTTTGGAAATTTTAATTAACTTTGGCCACTTTTGGAACTGAAACGGTTTAACTGAGTGAAGTAAGGAAAATCTTGTAGGCCTTGGTCATTTACACCAATGCTACATCTTCTTTACAATACGAATCTCTATCTTTGTAGTGCTGGAGAAAACATCCAACGCTTACAGGTGCCATTACTGGTTCCATCACCTGGTGGAACTAGTGGTGGTGCTGTAAAATGTTGGCTGTTTTCTCTGGCTTCAGCTAAGGCGAAACATCCTAAATTTAGATTGGTTTGAGAATTAAAGTAGTATTCTAGTAAGCAACTTTCAAATTTAGTGGGTTGTGCAGCAGAACACGGTTAACTAAACAACCCGTATGCATGTTTATGTCAGACAAGTAAATTTCACCACCAAGCCTTGTTTCAAAATTGTAAAAAGGGAAGTTTTGCATATTAAATGAATTGCTTGACAAGGGAGTGTGTTGAAAAGAATACCCACGCACAAAGAGTGCAAATGCAAAGAATTTTGCAGTAAAATGAGGTTTGGTGGTGAAATGAGCTTGTCTGATGTAATGATGAATAAGGGCCATAGACCAGTCACAGAGTATGAAGTTACCAACACAACAGTAAAATAACATAGTATGATATCAAATTAAAAATTTTATAAACATTACATCTAATAATATTACAAATCATAATTTAAGTGGAATCCACCTTTTAGTAAACATCTTATAGATGTAACTGAAACTAACATTAAAGTCATCTCTTGACAGAAATACCTTTGTTGGGCTACATGTACTCTTTCACCTGACCTGAAAGCTAAATTTAGTTTTCAAGAAAATAGTTTCCAAAGTTGAAATTTATGGAATATCTCAAAGTAAACCTATTGGTTGGAACTAAATAAAAAAATGTGTCTTAATTCATTTTGTTGATTCTGAGTGTGAAAGAGAGTGCTATTTATGGCCCAGCTAAAGGGCATATCAAATGCACTTACGTCCAGGATTAAATTCTGCTACGAAATTTACAAAATTAACAATTTTTCATGATGGCCTTGTGATCTCATCAAATGAGGTTCCACTTGAAAAACTGGATTAATAATGATATATAACTAAAGGAAATAGCTCATATTATTTTATATGGACTGTATTCCTTTTACTTCAAAGAAGTTACCAATTTACTCTAGCCTAGGCCATCTAAAACCAATAGAATCGTACCTCAAGGCATATGTCATTATGATACGGTGGACTGTTAAACAGTAAAAGTACATGTTAATACTGGCTTTACCAGATATGTCTTGGATTGAAAGCTGCTAATAAAACAAGCAATCCTAATGATAACCATAACAAAGTGTTCCCTTGGATGACAGTTCTTCAAAATTGTCATTATTCTGTTAAATACGACATTATAATATGAAAACAACAAACAATCTGGCCCCAGTTGTTCTAAAGTTGGATAACGCTATCCACCGGATAAATCACTATCCAACGGATAAGTGTTAGGGAAAGCAATTGTGCTATTCAGTGGATGGTGATTTATCTGAAGGACAGTCTTGTCCGCCTTTTGAACAACAGTAAACTCGGGCCCTGGGCAAATGCAAAGGACCACATTTAACAAGTGTTTAATGCATAAGCAGGGAGCCATACTGTTAGTCTCTCATTAACTGCATCCCCCCCCCCCCCCCCCTTGTCATCAAGCAAAATGAGTAGTTAGGAATGATTACAACATGCTGATACTCATTGTAAAGTAACGATGCATTATAACAAAGATAAAGCTTAAAGGTGCCATGCCATACTATTTCATCTTTTTGGATTTAGCTAAAACATTTTGTCTTTGCATCAGTTAAGTTCCAAGAATAATGGATCAGTTTTGTTATTACTGAGCCATTAAACTGTTTCCTGTTGTTTGTTCCTGTGGATGGCAAGGATGGACATGGATTGAAACTTGAAAAAACGAGGTAAACTTTTTCAAGTTTTGATACTATGCCTGCAGAAATTACCAAAACCCTGGTTAGTGCTCCCTGATGAAATTTGAATGTTTGATATCTTCTTCATAACTTTACTGGAGTATTTCATGTACATGTATAGATAAAAGCACTTGGTAATGAATTCAGCAACTAATTGGCCTAATGCAATATCCTTGGACATGGCCCCTTTAAATGCCATTATTGCAGTTAAGTACTCATTCAGTGAAAGTTTCAAATCCACTATCATGGAAGGCACTGGAAAGTAAGTCAAACTCAACAAACAGCACACCTACCACCTGAATGAAATTTCTTATTATTCTTAAACGCTAAGATCTCAGAAACTGCCTACAGAAATTTTCAACAACTTTTCACTTTGATTGACCTCATATGTTGTATAATAAGAAAACTGTTACACATTTTTAAACCATAGTGAAACCTACATAACACAGGCACCAATGGGACCCTTAAAGATTCTCATTGAGTGTTGGCAACCAACACTTAATTTTTAAACCCCTACTCTTTGGGAAAAAAGGTTGAGGTGAGAGAGCAAGAGCCTGAAATTGCCTTCAGCAATAGACAGCCAAGCTGCCTACTTTTACATCCAAGCTGTCTACTCTAAAACTTAATGAAAACTTGCTCTTACTCTAGCCACCAACACAAGGTGTTGATTAAATATTTTATGGGGTCTGCTTAATATACGTTTCACTTTACTTACAAGCAATAGGTTTGAAATGTATCAAAGATAAGGTGTTTTTTAGAACTTAAAATAATAAAATTTAAGTTACCTCTACCTTACCTTATTATGTACACAAAATACTCGATTTTTTATCTCATGTATTAACTTGATGGGTGTTGGGAGAAAATCATAACTGATTAACCAAAACAAGTTACCAGCTAAATCTAAATATTAAAGGTGAATTCACAAACATAACAGTTTTTAATGGAAGATTATTGACCATGGGAGAAACTTGCCTAAACCTTAGTAACTAACTCACAGAAGATTTTGTCCCATTCCTATTGCATGTTCCACTGTATGGTCTTCTACACTATAATACACAGTCATGTTGGTCATACCAATTCAAATTTGCATAAGAAGTATGTATTAATTTATCGCCATTCTGGAAAGTCCTCTTCAAGTCCTGAATTCATGAGCCTGATTGGTAAATCTTCCATATTAGGAAGTACAAACATATTCTGAAAAAAAAGTTATGTCATTTAAATCACTTTAAGTGAATAAACCTAATGGAAACTACATACACTGTAACCAAAGTTTCTTATAACTAGAGCTGTTATAGTGACGTATATTATCAGCCTTGTATGCGCTTTCAAACTTGTTAGTGGTAGGGGTAGCATTTCCACCAGACCCAGTCTGTGGGATAAAACTACTGAAGGAGGTAGGAGTGGGGGGTTTCCTTGTGTAAGCTGTATAGGCACACACAACACCAAAGAGTATGGTTTTTGCCCCTCTTCCAGTCAGAAATTGGGAACAGATTTTGGCCATTTGGGTCTAAAAGTGGGAAATGTTATGTACTTAAAATAATTATGGTACAAAACATCACATTTTAGTAAAAGAGAGGGAAGGGGTTTCAGGAAGCATGCTGCATACCCCCTCTGGAATGGCAGAGTAGACAGGAAGGTCTTAAAGCTAAAGGACTATCCAGTGTATGAAGTTCAATAGAAAAACAACAAAACACCAGAGGAATAAAATAAATACGGTCTTTCACCTTAAACTCCTTTTTAATCTTCTTCTCAATCCACTCCGTGACATGTGTGAGTTTGACCTGGCGATCACCAAGCTTGGGTCTTGCAGAAACAAAGAGCAAAGGAGTTCCACGAAAACCATACCTGAAGGATGGATAACAAACATCAGTTTTTTAATAATTAGCTTCTAGCCAAAACAAACACTGACAGGGTGCAGCATGTCAAACATTGTTACTATCCAAGCATTGATCACACTAAAACTCTAAACTTTAGATGCATAAGTAAGTTTAAGTCACTTATGATAATCAGAGTTGACATAAATCAGTATATAATTTTGCCCACACAGAGCCGTGAGCAGGGTCTAAGTGTTGTGGGTGAGGGTTCATGGATCTCAGGTACTTAGCAATAATTTTTATTGAGTTATTTGTGTCATCCTACTGTCAGCTTTGCCACATTTGCTTAGTCAATGGATTTATGAAATTTAGTGTCCGTTGTTCTATTAGTATGTTTTGTGTTACCACCTGCACTCATGCATTCTGTTTAACTAGCATTAGGTCACTTGACATTCACGTTACAGTAAAGCAATAATTGCTTTGCTGTAACGTGAATATCGTGAATAACGTGAATAATTATTATTTATATTTCTCCCTAACTCAAAAGGTGAGCTGCTTACCTCAGAGCATTTAATGCTTAGTGTTATCAAGTTATTGACAGATAGGAATGAAAAGGTTTTATTATTACAAGAATAATAAAAATAATTGTTAATAATGTACACTTACCACAGTCTGTTTGTAGGTGGTGGAGGGATGTTTAATGCAAGAGTTCCCTTCACTGATAGTACCTCTACACACAAAATGATTGGCAGATTTGAAAACTTTTCAGCAGCTCTTTTGACAATACCAGTTTCTGCTGCCTTCTTCACCCATTTGGACTTAGCCAGACGTTCAATAACACTAAAGATCTTGTGCTTTGGGCCACGTTTTGCAGAAACACCTAAATATGATTTGATTGGACTGGAAGGTGCAGACTCTGACATCTTTTCAGAAAATGCAGATGAATTTGACGCACTCTTTTCTGTTACTTCATCACTTAAGCTTTGCTTAGATTCAGAGAGTTTTTGTCTTCCCAATTTTGTGTTCTTCTCCAAACTACCTTCGTCTCCTTCTGTGTCAGACACATTACCAGAAAGTATAGGGTCCTTGCTTTCTAAAACCTCCTCATCACCCTCAAAACTGCTCAATGTCAAGGAATCGGAGCTTTCACTCTGCTGTCCATCTTTGGGCTTGTCTTTGTGGCTAGAGAGATTGAGGGGAGTGTTCATGGTCTTGACAGTGAATTCCTCAAGGTCTGATTCAGGTGATTCAAAGTCTGAGTCACTGTCGGGGGGACTCTCAGACTCCGAAGCATTTTCCTCGGCATTTTTTACGAAACTGTCTTTCTCAACTGCATCATACTTTCTTGATAACTCTGCCATCTCCAATTCCACATTTTCATTGTTACCAAGACTAAGAAAAAAACTGAGATAACCCTCAATATTTAAATGACCTTCAAAAGTGAAGATCAGTCCCCCTTTGTAGTCCACCTCCAAATCCACCCAAGTACCACGCTTATCTACCACCGGAGGGAAAGCCTTTGTAATGACAGGAAGACTTTGTCCCAAGTTGAGGTCAGAAATTGTGATATCGCGAATAAAAGATGGTTTCTTCATCTTCGACAGCTTGTTTTCAAAACGCTCTTTAACTTTGTTAGTCCAGTATTTGTCATGCCAAACATCCCAGAAGGCTCTCCCAACAATTGCATTTACCCATGCAATTTCAGTATGCAGATGAAGAGGCGTGCTTCCTGGCTGAGGGACAAGTTTGGCCATGTAGTGAGGATAGGAACATGGAGATTTGAGCTTTTCTTTCTTTGAAAAAGACACTGAGTTGTTACGTAGAAGTTTGCAAAGATGGTTAAACCACTCTTCCTTTTCTCGACCAGTCCTTGGAAACAAGTACAAAGTCCCAACATCTTCAAACTCCTGCCGTTCTGAATGGTGGATTACTTCATAATCCCCTTCATCACCTGAACTATTGCTATTGTCAGTCATATCTTCTGATTTTGAATTGGACTTGTCAAGAACAATACAAATAGGACACTTTCGAGTCCAAACTTTCTTCATTGACAGTGTTGCAGGAAGAAGCATAACTTTACTTCCAGCTAAATCGTACTGTTCATGTCTTGAGAAGGACACACTTGCTTTCTCCTCCACTGCTCGGGGATCAAACTTCTTTCCTGTTCCATCACTCTTTGGATGTGACAGAGTTAGCTTTGTTCCCTCTAATAAAGCATAGACTGGAACAGTCTCACTGCTGAACTCAAACTTCTCCGGAACATAATTAAGTGACTTGAACATCCACCCCTAAATAAGAAGAACAAAAACAATCAATATACCATATTGAGAATTCGCAATAGTGGGTCATGTGATCAACTTTCTGTAAACATGAATACAATTTGTTTTGGAAAAATGATTTTAACAGGAACTGATAGAGCATATTAAAATTAGGTAACATGTAAATTTTCAAAAGAAGCGACTGCAACGGCTGCCAAATATAAATAGGATTTTTATGGAAAAAACAACTCTTGCCAACCATGTCAGTCACAGTTGGGTGGTTTTCCATACAAATCCTTGTAAATTTTGAATTCTCAAAGTATTGTAAAATCTTTTCCTTATGTGTAAGGGACCTCAAATTTTCTGTTAGGAACAAAGAAAGTTTGAGGCATGTAATGCATAAGGGAAAGATAAAAAATCGTTCGAAAATTTCAATATATACAAGGACTTGTATGGTACCCCACTCAACCATGACTGAGTGGCAAGAATTGTTGTTGTTGTTTTTTCCATACAAATCCTTCTAGTTTTCCGTGGCTGTTGCAGATGCTACGGCTGAAAATTTACAGGATATCTTATTTTAATATGCTCTTTAACATAACAAATTGTTTGTGTGTTTACAGAAAGCTCATCACGTTGGGTATAAACTGGTGACTGTAAAAAAATCCAACAGTCCGATCCAACGAATTACCCTAATTACTTTTACACACGAATATCATAAAAAATTAAGAATGAAGGGGTAAAGATCAAATACGACAATTCAAAGCGAACGCTAGACAAACAAATTGCAAGTGTTTACCCTGTGTTTCACGCATGCTTGAGCAATGTTCCAAGGATTTTGTTTGGGACCTACATGTGGACAGCGACGGGAAATGTCGATTTTGTTTTATATGTTATAATTTATGTCACGAAACATAGATTAAATAAATACTTGCCTCTTGTTTTTGCCTTTTCAAAAGCAACCCTGGGTCAACTGATTGATAATTGGGCTTAGGTGCTCTCGCTTGCCTCTCCTCGAATTCCAAAAGTTCCTTTTCGTATCTTTCAGCCACTGTGTCCTCTGGACAGAAGAGCCACAGAAAGGCGCACCCCGCGAGATACGCAAAAAGCGCACCAAGAACAACACCATAAATGAAAGGAGGCCACTCTGTTATAAAATATATATACGCCATTAGGCAGCACAGGGAAAAATTTTCAAATTGTGGAGATTTGTCTGTGACAAGGCGCGATAAAAGCCGCGTTCTTGTATCCCCACTTCTAATTCCCAGAACCGGCTCTTGATCAAAATGGTCATGGCAAAAGTTGAGTGACACCTCAAGCGAAGAAGGATCGGGGGTCTCCGAAAGAACCTCAGGACTGCTTTCAATTTCTTCGGTATCGGAAATTTTCGCTTCAGCTTCACTATGCGCTTCCTCTTTACCTATACTCGCCAAAAGTGAGGACAAGGAAACACCAGCCGAAGTTTTTGGTTTTTCGTGATCACCTGCATTTGCGCTTTCACTTTGACGATCGCGAGCCAAAAGGCGAAATGGGGAAGGAGATCTTGGACGTTTTTCATTTGCTTTTAGATAACTTTCTGAACTTGAATCGAAATGTGTCTTGGAAGGAAAGGAACCAGCGTCTGTTTCTTCCTTGGGTTCTGAAAGCGAAAGGCTTTCTTTTGACAAGTCACTTTTTGCATCGTTTTCTTGATCACGTTCGCGTTCCCGACCGCGGAGAAACTTCATGATACCCGTCGCGTCGACATCGTCTACTCGTGAATAACTCGGCCACGTACTCTGTTTTGTCACTGCTTTTTTCTCTGTAGCATCCCTCAGCTCCTCACTAGAAAAGCTTTTCTTAACAACGTTTAAGGTCGCTTCAGATGGGTTTTTATTCGTCTCCACGAGTATTCTTTCTGCCGGTCTGGAAGGTGGCAGAGTGCCATCTACATCACAAACTTTCCGCAATACTTTAAATCCTTCTTCTTCCTCTATGCTTTCCTTGTTTTCGCCTTCGGTGCTTTGGTCAGGAACCTTTGCCTTTTCTTTGCGAACAATGGAAATTTCCTCTTCAGAATCTGAATCTTTTGTGCTGTTACTGTAACGAATTGAGATCGAAGCAAATGCATTTCTGAGGGATCTCTCAGGGGCTACTCCGGTTGGCTGCCCACTTTTCGCGGTCGATAACCGTGGTAATGGTGGTCGGGGTGGCGGCTTTTTCTTACTCATTGTTGTCCACTACTTTCACGCACATCTGTGCTCTGTGTAATTTTTATACTATATGACCATGAGGCAACAAATCACGAAATAGTACTGACTTTCGTTTTCCCCTGCTGCTGTCGCGGCGTCGCGGTCGCCGAGTTTCCTTTAAAACTTACGCGCCCGCTGTTCACAACAAGACCAATCAGCGGCAAATAAGACAGCTCCCAGGCTCTTCCAGTAAAACACGTCCAATATGGCCGTGATTGATTAACCAATCAAATGCAAGGACGTCACTAGCTTCGAACGAAAGAAACACGGGTATTTACGTGAAAGAGTTGAGAGTTACATGGCTCGTGTTTATTTTAATCACGTTTTGTAATAACAAAGGAGAGGCAAATGAGTTGCTATGCCATGTTTAGGGTTTTAACTATTTCTCTAGCGTTTCTATGGCTGTTTCCAGTGGTATTCTCTGTCGAGGTAAACTTTTAAAATCGATAAGGACATGTTGTTCATTTCACTAATCAAGCAAGTAGCTTGAACAAACATGATCGTTTTCTTTCCTCTTTGATATTGCAGTCTCATACATTAAGTGTTCCAGAATCCTTTCTTTTTGTGTCTACCCTGGATGGTACGATGCATGCCGTCAAGAAACAGACAGGAGAAATTAAGTGGTCACTAAAAGAAGGTGAGAGAATAACTCGATAGTGGACGGAAGTCTTACTTCAGGAAGTTGCGAACCAACGTGCAGTTGCATAAGCCTTATCGTTTACTTTGTGCGGTTTCTAAAGAAAAGAACGATATTAAAAGTTGATAAAAGGACATTTTGTGAAGATCTTCAAGTAATTTTAGGAGATCGAGCTATTACTCGCTGACTTTTAATCAATTTTTCTTGTCGATGAATTATTATTTTAGTAGTGTTGAGATCTTATTTCATTTCCTCCCCATGAATGGAGCTACCGCATACTTTCCTGGTCTGTCGTGATCCCAGACAACCGTCTTTTTTCTCCTATCTTTCATCGGTAGGTTAGGTTCATATGACTATAAACCATAATAAAAAAATATATAATGGCTTTATTTGCCTTTGAGAGCCTTTACAAATTTTTAATGATTTTTTTATTAAGTCTGTATCAATGAACAAGTCTCGCTGAATGCTTTACTTTCTTTGAAATGCTGGAGATCTTTGAATGTCTTTACTTTGCAAGTTAAGTGATGCAATCAACATATTTATCAGGTGTCTTTTGTCTTGGTACATTTCCATAAATCATTTATTCCTGAATTTTTCTGTCTCCTGGAGTCAATAAGATAGATACCCTGCGAGCAGAGGCCCTTCGATCCTTCTAGATAAGTTGACTTATCTAAGAAGATCAAAGGGCCTCTGCTCACAGGGTATAAGATAGAAAGAGTAAGTGTTAAAAACCCGAAAGGTCCAAACTTAATGAAGTTTGTTAACCTTTAAAACAGCTGTATGTACATACAGATAATCTTGTTAAAATATGCATGAACTGTGGATTTTTAATATTTTGTGCACTATTTATATATGTTTTATATTATTTACATGAATTAGTATTGAATAATCGACCCTGCATTTTTCACAAGTCAGAACATAAGTAGATTAAGGTTGAAAATGTTGCACATTTGTAGAAAAAATGCTATAAATTTTAAATTATTTGATCTCCTATTTCCATGTCCTTGGACATGTAAGCCAAGGGAAAAATATCCATTCTTAGTAATAGGCCAGATCTATATTCTACTGTTGCATTGCATAAGAGATAAGAAAAATAATTTCTCCCCTGGTTATAGTCAAGTGTGAGTGCGTGTTGAGTGAATAGAACATAGCCTTAACCACAACCCATCACCATCATAAAATTGAATAAGAGATTTTTAAAAAGCTTTTGGGTCAAGTCAATCAAACTGTGCTGACTGACAATTTAATTAATTTTGTTGAAACCATGACAATCATACAAATTTCATTTAAATATGTTGCTTTTGATTGTCACATTACTATCAACAGTTCTGCACCTTGTTTGACAACAGAAACTCTAAGTGAAAAAGGCCAATAAGTACTTTTTTTGCTTCTGGAATTTTTTTGTGCCACTAACAACATTATTATTGATTTTTGAATAGTTATAGGAAAAGTTTGTTAAGTGTATATTTGTAAGAAATAAAAAAAGGGTGCTTTTAATTTATGGAGTTTTGATGGGTATTATTTCATTGTCAAGGTTGTTGCTCTCTGTCAATAAGAACAATATTTTTACGATAAATTGTATAGCATTTTTGGTAAAATCCCCCTCATAAATTATATCTTTGTCTCAGATGCTGTTATCCAGACACCAGTTTATCTTCGACCAGGGTAAGAACCATTGACTGCATTAAAAATTGTTTTCTTCTGTTTTTGTATTTCCTAGATATGTGCACAGTCCCTTTGTTTTTTAATCCTTGTTCATGATCATGACCAATTATTAGCCTAGGATTACTAAAAGTACTCTTCTCTAATGCATTAATTTATTCATTGGAGTATATCATATAGCATCTATGTTTTAAAGTTATTATTGAAAGACTTAAGCTAATCCTCTTAGCATTTGATCCAGAATTTGTTAACTTTAAAATGAAAATGGGCTTGTTGGCCTTTCATTGAAAGGCTTGAACTCTTTTCATAATAAACCAACTATTATTTTTCAGTAATTGACAATGTGCTAGTGATTATTATGTCGTAGATTTGCAAGAAGATGACCTAAATTATTTATTTTTATTTATCTCAGTGCAATATTTATTCCTGATCCCAAAGATGGCAGTCTGTATGCTTTTGGCAGTGCTCATGATGGACTCAAGGTAATGGTGGTATATATTTTCATTGTGTAGTTCCAGAAAATATCCATACTCTCCCCACGGAAGGGATTGGAAATTCCTGGGGGGTGGGGAGTTCTCAAAGGCCCAACAATAATTTAAGTAAATGTATGAAGCTTGACTGGAATTTCCAGAGAGGTGGAAGGTCTAAGGAAAAATCTCTTCCGTGGGGGAGGTATGGATAATTTTTGGAGCCACACATTACCATTATTAAGATTAAAGTATACAGCTCAGTTTTACCAAAAGCGTAGTGCGATCTCGGGCGAGATGACAGAGATGAGATAAGGAAAGTTCAGTGTTACAGAGCTTATCACGTGCAAGGGATAATTATGAAAATATTATTTTTTATTCAAAGTTAAAATAACTAAATCAGTCGTTCTCTTATCAATAGTAAAATCACCTCAATCAAAATCCATTCTAGTTAATTTTATTTTCCTCCATTAACATTTTATTAATTTCCATCTTTTTGCTCTATTTTAGAAGCTGCCATTTACAATACCTGAACTTGTGCGTGCATCTCCTTGTCGAAGCACAGACGGAGTTCTTTACACAGGTTATATGATAAATATGTCAAAATAATATTAATAATATGGAAGCATGTTAGAGAATCGTTGACTCACAATAAATTCAGATGTACAACTATGATGAATCACAATTACTTATTTGATGGAAGGGGGGGGGGAAGCTACTTCCCATATATTCTCTTAAATGAAAGCCAAACGATGTTCTCACAACTTGCAAAGTGATCAGCAAGGGCCTTCCCAGCGGATCTGTGTACTGATCATGCGCATTATGTCAAACACTGTAGTTCAATGGTCTTGAGAAGGAACAAAAACATGGCGGTCCAAGGTGGACAGTTTCTCGCCATTATATTTTGGAAATGCGCAAATTTGTTGATTTTATGTCACTTTACAGACATAGTGTGTTTTTGTCTTTTTCTGTTAAACAATAGTATTTCCCTCCACTCCGTATAGCTGATAAGAACTGCCAAAGAGGTGAGCTATCGAGCAGTGTTTTGCTACAAACCTTAGGAAAGTTAAAGTCGCTTTAAGGTACAGAGCTTTCAGTAGTAGTTGTGATTTGTTTATTAGGATCATTTTGAATGTTAACTTTGAATTCAAGGTGTTGACTGATTGTAATAAATGAACTGAAATGTTTATTCATTTATGATATGTCAAGCTGTAAGCTCACATTTATAAAGCTCTCGTGAATGTACTTAGTTCTGATAAATGTGGTGCTTTCTGTCCAGTATCAGTATCATGTTGTCCTCGCCTGGCAAAAACGATGTAACCTATGAATCAATTGAGCGCGTTGTTGTTGGTCAAGATCTAACATGGTTGCATTTTAGTTTCCCCTGCAATTTCAGTCGTGAAAGACAAATACGATATGCAAGAAAAACAAAGATGCACGATATTATTTTTTTCAATTTCTTAATCATTTCTGATTTCTGCTGCAGGTTCGCTTCTAGCTCCTCAAAATATTTACTGTGGGAAAAATACTTTAATTATCCACTGACCACCATGCAGGGTGACCACTTTGCAAGTTGTGAGAACATCGTTTCTTGGTCCCAGACCTTGTCTCTACCCCCCCCCCCCCCCGCCCCCCCTTGTTTGGTAGCAATTTCCTAAAGGCCAAACTTGTAACTTTAACCAGAAAGCATTAGTTTATTGACTGTCAGACAATCTGCTAGTACAGAAATCCGTTGATTTTTAGAAATTATTCTTTTACCAGTACACGTAGTGTTCATGTATGTCAATTTTTTTTACACCAGGTCGTAAAACAGATGTGTGGTATGCCATTGATTTGGACACTGGCATTAAACAGCAGACATTAAAACTGGATGGAACTGAAACTGTGTGTCCTATGATGTCTAACAAAAAGGCTCCAGTATTTCTTGGAAGAACAGGTATGTTCATCTCAGGGGTACAGGGGTGGCAGGCAACACTAGATGATCCCTGACAGGGAGGCATGTGATCAATCTCTTTCAAGTTATTTATCCACTGCAGTGATTTTGTTACAAACAGTTATGGTGAGTCCTGGGACTAGTCTTGTGAAAAATCATGAGTCCCAGTCCAGAACCAATTGAGTCCCACTTAAAAAACGAGTCCAAAATTGAAAATGCTTGGGCCTTGTGTAACCAGACCGATAATCTGAAGAAAGACTCCAAAATTCTGTATCACAGTATACTGAAATGAAAATATAGTCTTCTATTTTTAGGCACAACTAAGGCTAAAAGAAATATGCATCATTAAACAACAGCCATAATAACTGCCACAGAAATTACATGAACAGCCCAGATATTTTTACAAATACACATGTTCAGATTGATCAACAATCTTTACGTCCCATGGGATGCATGCCATTATTTTACGTCTTTCGGGATTTTTGTGTGTCAGAGACACAGGATGCGGGGTAACAAAATCACTGCCACTATTACCTGGCTGAGCTTCACTAGGATCTCGATGAAGAATTCTCTGTCTGAGCTTGCATCGTCATTTTCTCAATTTTCTTTAATTTTGCAGAGTATACTATTACCATGTATGACAGCAAGACTAGAGAAAAAAGGTACACATGTAGAGCATTGCTCATGAATGTTAAAGTGATAGAGAACCTCTCCTTACTGACGCCTCTGGCATTTAGACACCTCTCTACCGATATTGCAGAAAATTCTCTCTGTCCAAAAGATGTCAAACTCCATCCAATTCCCTGGGGGGGGGGGGGGGGAGAGGGGTACTCCCTATAATGGCCTATACAGGGAGGCTCACCCTAAAGGGGTACCTTTTTCAGGGTTCAGGTGTATTCTGATGAAAGGGTAGGGATTTCACTAGTTGAAGTACCATATACTTGAAAGGGCAGGGAAATCTGTCATTAAGGTCAGTAAACCAACCAAAAAGGGCCACAGTTAGCCTGTGCCACAGTAGGATTTTATGGCTGTGAAAAAGTCAAGAAAATTGTCTAGTTTGGTCATTCAATCATATTCAAAGACAGTGCATGTACAATAGTTAGAAGGGATGCAAAGTTCTAAACCAGGTAAATGAAAGGGATACCATTTCGTCAATAGAAGGTATACGAAAATTAGTACCTTTTCTGGGCAAAAATTGTATGGTATAAAAGCTAAGGGGCTGAGCCTTAGGGCGGAGCCTCTCCATATAAGACTTTGATGATGCACTCCCTTCCCCCCCCCCCCCCCCCCGCCTCGACAGTTATCTTGGTCCCATAGATACCAAATTTCAAGCAACAATTCTTATGCCTACTATATGGGAACCAGCTATTGTATGTAATTTGTTTCCTTTTGTGTTACAGATGGAATGCTACCTTTCATGACTATTCTTCTCATCTGGCCCAAGATTTAGATTATAGTATGTGTGCTCTGTATATGATACTGACTTTTAATGTTTAGGCAAAAAAAATTATTTCAGTTATTCATTTTGGTTTAAAATTTGTCAAATATTTTTTAATTAAAGGGTTAAGACAAAGGTTTTGTTTTTATGAGCCTCTGTTAGTGGTATTTTAGATTTGTTGAAGAACATGTAGTTAAAACCACGTACTGTATAAGAAATACCTTCCAACAGTTTTATCAACTGAGTTGATGAGGTAAAGGTGCCACTGTAAAGATATTCAAAAGATGTTATTTTGAGCTCTAGCCCTTTATCAGAGTGATCCATTCAAAGCCTCTGCTTTTTGTCATTCTCTCTGTATGTTGTTAAGAGGACAAAGGGTCTTGGTGATTAGGCTAGTGGAGTTCAATTTTTCTATGCAAAGCTTCTTTTTTTCCATAGGTCTTCACCACATGTGTTCAAGTTCTGATGGCTTTGTGGTTACCATGGATGCATTAACAGGTGAGTTTTAAAACATAGTAGACATCAGTTAGTTGAACATGTACAGAACTGTATGATTTAAATTATTTTTGCACTTGACTGCTATTTCTTAGCTAATTTTTTAAAAAACAACGAAACAACCGAAAAACAATTTCTTTACTAACAAAAGATAAAGTCTTACTGTATTGGATACCCTGCAAATAGCTACAGGCAACTATTCTGCTGCAATTAAGCAGTAAAATATGCTTCTGAATGCCAGACTACAAGTTTATTAGTCCCTCATTTTCCTCAGGGACAATAAGCAAGTGAAATATATAAATGTCTTTCTCAGTCAATGTGAACAGTAATATACATAATTATATGCTTTTGCCAGGGAAGTATTCAAAGGTTATGGTTGACTTTTGGATGATAAGAAGAGTAGTTTATCATATGTAAAACAGAAATAATGTCAAGTCACTCTTCTCAGTGATGATAAATTTTAATATTATTATTGCTGAAACCTTCCATAATTGTTATGGAAGGTTTCAGCAATAATAATATTAAAATTTATCATCACTGAGAAGAGTGACTTGACATAGCTTGGGTGAATGTTTTCTTCAACAATTATTATTGTTGTATGTTAGATTTAATGTTATTATCACCAACCTTTTTATATCTTGTCTGTCAGGTGACATTTTGTGGACCAGGAACTATGGGTCACCTGTAGTGGGAATCTACAGAATGGACAACGAAGCATTGTTAAAAGTCAAATTAAATCACATCGCAGGTGAAACCCTGAAGCATCTTATTGGTGCTAATACTTCTAGTGCATCACATGAAAACACATTCCTTGGTGACAGAGGAGAGATTGTGCTACAGTAAGTTTTATTGTTATTTGTCTCTTGAAAAACTGTCCAGTTGCGTTTTACTTACACTAGTTGCTATTCCTTTAGACATTTTCTGCACTATAATTTCCACTACCACCCCAATTATTACAGTCATAATCTGTTGATGAGAAACGCTTTTGGAGAACAGAAAATTAACTAAGTCATTCAATAAAATTATAAAAGTAGTGCTTCCCTCTCCTTTACTCAGCGGATTTACAGGATTGCTTGGGCGTGACTTCTTTGAAATCAACAATGAAGCAGAAACCAAAGAAACCCTCAAGCATTTCAACTTCTTTTTGTGACTGGACTGAACAATTTGTTGTTGGAACTAAATAATTAGAAGGAGGATGCATCACATAAGTCAGCGAAGTGGGGCAAGGGTTAACTTTTCCCACACCATCCCCCACTACACTCTTTCAGCCTAATGCCCACCTCGCTGATTAAACTTTCACCTCTCCTTAATCTTTCCCTGCATTGAATTCAAGCCTGGTAGCAACAGTATAAACACAGAAAACCCTGAGCAATGGCCTGCTGGAAAAACAAGCCAACAGTGCAGGCTATATTTAAATTACTTAAGACTTTGGTAATGCGGTTAACTCTACCCAATGTAATAATGAGCAAATTTTCATTACAGAACTGTAAGTCTTCAGAATGTTATGACACATGATGTTGATTTTGTTTTGTTTTGTGCTGTTTTTTTTCATCAATTTTCCACCAGGCCAACGCTGTACATAGGTGAACATGCCGGTGGATTGTATGCTTTACCATCACTAATAGAAGAAGGGTCTCCACTTGTTGAGGTAAACATACAACTCTTCTTAGCAAACAGCCCCAACATTTACTGATTTTTGGGCTGCTTTCATAGTGACACCATCATGGTACCATTACAGGGGCTAAAAATAATCTCTCTTTTTAGAAAAGGACCTAATAATAGGTCTGATCATGTCACCATTTCAGTCAGACAAAACAGAAATGTTGTAAGCAATGATGTTGACTGTGAGTTCCTTTAATACCATGTAAATCTTCAGCGTCAAAATAATATATAGTCTTTTGTATTTGATCTGTCCAGTCTTTATGTATAGCCACAGCTAGGATTTTTTTGTAGAATATTGGCAAAGTTTAGTTGGGCACTGCCTGATAACTGGCTGTCGAACTTTTGCAGTTCTTCCAGAGTTAAACCTCAGTTAATCAGGTTACTTCAAATTTGCCAGTTCGCTTAACTCTAAGTCTGTAGTGAAGGATGCAAGGTGATTTTCCGTTGGGTGTGTATCCCTTAGTTGCACCAATCAGAAAGGACAAATTTTAAAGTCATTGACCCTTAAGGTCGGTTATTTAAAGGAAGCCTAACTTAGGCTGCGATTTGAGAAATCTCTAGACTTCATAAGTGGTTATTTTGAAAAAAGTGTTTCTCTAGTCTAACCAATTTGTTTCCAAGAAAATGTTCACTCATTTGATGAAGGGTGTTATGATTAAAGAGTTGGGTAACATGAAAATGGCTTAGAACGGACTGTTTGTTATGCTGTGTGAAGTTTTAAACTAAGCTAATGTGCTTTTTAGCTTTTACCAGGTAATGGGCCTCATAGACAGGCATTATTTAGGCTCAAACGATATTCTGTTGTTATTTATATAGCCAAGAGTTTTGCTGATTGAAGGCCCAAAACCACCTGCTCCAACTTCCTCAAGCCACTCAAAAGATGCAGTGTCATCAAGAGAGGCATCAGTAAACAGTTCTCCTCCAGTGCGCCGCCCTGTTCAGCAGCCAAAGGTTCTAGAACCCAAAGCAGCGCTATTACTCGGCCATCATCAAGTCCCGCTTGTCGCTAGTCCTCAGTTGCACATCACACACATTCCAGACAAACTGATGCCATTGTACATGCATCATCATATGCAACCCACCATTAAAACGGTACCCAAGCGAATAGAGAAGGCAAACACTAAGGAAGAAGAACGGCGCCAGCAGCAGGAGATGTTCGAGATGATGAAGATTCACCAGCGGTTGTTGTATACGATTATCGCCACAATTGGGATCCCTGTGGTATTACTGGTGGTGTTTTACATTGAGGTATGTTTACACCTGTCTGTGTGAAAAGCGTGCGTGATCGACAGGGGTCACTCTTAAACGTTTTTTTTTTCTTCCTTCCCCCTTTCCTTTGAGCCTTTTGTACAACGTGGTCTTTTTCTTTTAATTTTCCTTTTTGGGTCATGTTTGCAGTTATCTCATACCTGAAGAGTTTTCAGACGTGACTAATTGAACGATTTCTTTATTTTTTTTTTATTCCTTATTCTTTCTTTCAGAGATCGACAAGACAGTATTCTGTACCATCTAGAAATTCATCTTATTCAGGCTCATCACAAAAGGTTGCTGATCAAAGTGAACAACCTGTTGATAACATGAGTAAGTGCATAAACAAACAAAAGAAAAGACTGGTAAGCATTGTGAATCCCTTGGATTTGAAGAATCCCCGATTTAAAGTGATTAATTTTTGAATTCCAGTGAATGCTTAAAAAGGCATTCGAAGCCAAATGCGAATTAAAAGAGTTTGTTGAAACTAGCGGGTAGGCAAAGCACTTTCGAGAGACCTCCTGCTAAGCAAAAAGGGTTCCCCAGTCCCGTCTTGAGTCATGCTTCTTTCATCCTTTTTCAGCTTCATTTGTTTTAACATGAGTAATATTTCGTTTGCCAACAGATAGTTTTGTGTCAGTGGGAAAGATCTCCTTTTCTTTAAAGGATGTCCTTGGCAGAGGTTGTGAAGGGACTGTTGTTTACAAGTAAGTTAATCCAACACTGGTAGCACGTTGCTGTTACTACAGGGACCACGCGGCGGGTGAGGGGATGGGTGCTGTTAGTGGAACAATTTTGCTGGGGTTGATTTTCTAGGGCTCCGTATAACATTGATAATGTTATGGGTACTGGGGCCGTGAATGTGATGGAGCTCAAATGCCTGATGAAGGGCGGACCGCTGATGCTTGTCTTTCTTAGCCAGATATATATAATGGTTTCGGTGGTCCCTGTACTCTATTTTTTATTTTAGTACAAGCGCTTGGACGGGTTTACGTTGGATTGGCGTTTCTGCAAACATCCGAAAACAAAACATACTTGCGCGCACTAGTGAGTCCATTTTGCGTTTGCTTGATTTGTCAAGGCTCACCAACGCGTCCAGTACAAGATAAAATGTTTGGATAGAACTTCCTAAAATTTTTGGAAGACAGATGTGGAGAACAAAGGGGTTGGTGTCTAAGAATCTACGTATTTCGTTAGTAGGTGAAGGAAGCAAAAAAGCCTATCAACTCCGTTTGTAAAACCAAATTTTTATGAAATTAGCAAACGGCTATTTTGGTTAAAGCTGAATGGATCGGTTTGATATAACCAAGAAAATGAGGTACAGAATACCAAGCTCTCACTTATTGTTTTTTCTGCAAGGATCGCCCGCACAATTGTTCAGATCGCGCATGTCTTATGAATGTACAGAAGAATTTAGACTATTATTATTTTTCAGGGGCAAATTTGATGGTCGTGATGCTGCAGTGAAGAGGATTTTACCAGACTGTTTCAGTTTTGCCGACAGAGAGGTGTGATGCTCTTGCTGATTGTGATTTTGACTTTTTCTTTCCTTGTGCTCCCTTGTTGGTAATTAAATTCTCAGTCTTTCTGTTTCATTTTTAGGTGGATCTTTTACGAGAATCCGATGCACATCCTAATGTCATACGGTATTTCTGCACGGTCAGTATTTAGAAGAGATATGGGCGTTTTCCAGTTAGCAAAAACTTTGAGAAACTTCCATGGAAATGTCCATCGAGTGAAGAACATGTTCCATGTGACACAAGTTCCATTTGCTTATACTCTTGTCACTAAAATTCAAAATGGTGGCACGGATATCGTCTGAATAGCCTGGAACTGGTGATTTTCTTGAGAAATGAAACTCTTAAATGGAACATGCATTTCTACCGAAAAGTTTCCAGCGGGAAAACAGGACTACCTTTTCAAAATCCCACCTATTCCCGGGAATTTTTCAGTGGAACGCACGGAAAACGCGTGAGCCAGATTCCGGAATTTCTTGGTAGCACACGCCGCAAACACATACAATCGGATGAACCAATCACTGAAAGCGAAATGTAGACTGAATATCCAGTGAAGTAACCAGAACTTGAAGTAAATGCAAGCAGCTGTCAACAAGCGCGGAAAACGATTGTGAGCGAGTTTTAGATGGTTTTTACTTCTGAGTGGTTGAAAAGTGGCGGGAGGTTTGATGGCTAATCACAAAACTGCAATGAAAAACCAATGTGATCGAAAAACTATTGCACATTCCGTGCGATAACTTCGATAACAGCTATTTTCGAACTGTCTTTAGTACCAGTCCATGGCTACCATCTCAAGGCTCAAACCATTATAATTCCTCTGTAAAAATTTATTCCAGACGATGTAATGCGACTTTTAACTTTCGATACGTTTTCAAAATGAGTTTTAAGTGTCAAGTTTCTTCTAAATTGTACACGGCAATTAAATGGCAAATTTTTCTTTCTTGGGAAAAGAGGAATTGCGTTTTTTCAACTTGCACCTGTACACTTATTTCCGCGTTTTTCGCGGCTTGGAGAGAGGTCTCAACTCATTTTAGCAGGATCTACTAGAGCGATATTTCCCCTGTGTGATAGTTTTCGTCTTATTTCAGGAAGAAGATCAGCAGTTTCGTTACATCGCCTTGGAGTTATGCGAGGCTACTCTTCAAGAGGTAACATTTTATTTAGATTGACATTGTATTTATTTTCTGTTTCTGCCTTTCTTAATTTTTCGGATATGAAAACAGAACTGTCCGTAAAATTAGCAACCACAATATAAAAACGTGTCCTAATCCACAGGGAATCCGACCGCTGTATTAGCTATATCATAGTCACAAAGTTAATCCGTCTTCGATCTGATCGAAATCCCTTCCAAAACGACTCATAGAGACTGAGGAAAGATATATACCTAATACAGCCTTCAGGTTCCCCTGCCCAATCCATCAAAGCATCCTGATTGTTTACATTTCTTCCCGGCTTAAATCCTCAGTTAAGAAATTGAGCTTAAAAACATAGTTCACGGAAGTTTCGGCAACCGGTGAAAAAAGTTGTAGAGTAATTTCGGAAGCGCCGGCTACTCACAGAAGATATTTATATTTATATATTATATGCTGCTTCTTTTGACAGTACACAGAAGATCCCACATTTGATCGTCATGGCCTAGCTCCAGTAGCTGTTCTAGAACAAGCCACCTCAGGACTTACCTATCTACATTCTCTTAACATTGGTGAGTAACGGATTTAGAGACTACATTCAAATCTTCCTTACAGTCATTGATCTATCTGTATGAGTTGTGTCCGGAGAGTGGGTGGATGGGGTAGTATATCAGTTGTGTCCGAAGGTTGGGTGGGTGGGGGAGGGTTCGCTTATAAAAGGGAAGGGAAGGTAAATCACAGTTTTTGGTCTTATTTAGGGAAGTATGGATATTTTCACTCATGAGCTAAAAATATAGAGAAAGAGAGAAAATCAAAACAGAAGCTGTCGAAGACAGCATTCGCCGTCGACTTCTTTAGCGCAATAAAGTTAGTGTAGCTCTTATTTGTTTGTTTACAATGGTCTTTTTTAATTATTTAGGGGTTCACTTAAGCCCGACTTACGCCCAGATTAGTTTTTAGGGGTTTAATTCTAATATTCCGACTAGTATTCCTGTCCTTTTTATATGAGATTCGTCTCTGGGTATGACATACACATCCTCTAGTCCCAACGACACCAAAAACCCTCTTGGAGACACCTTTTTAAAGCGGAAACTTGAGGGTTCTCCGTATTAAGAGAGCTTTGCCTACGTGTGGGAGCCTATTATTGCACTAAATTTTTCATTTCAAAAAGTCTTGGTTTTAAGTGCAGTTACGCTAGAAATTTTCGGGAGGATGAAAAATTATAATTTGGCTATCAGAATCTTTAGCTTAAAATTCCAGAAAGGTAATCGTGGTTCCCCTTTTTCCCCTGTTTGAAAATCAATCTTTGTCACGTTAGCGATAGCATTGCGAAATTGAGATCAGCCTCTTAGTTGAAGAAAACTTAAAGTCCTTGTAATACATGTAGGTTTCCTTTCCCGAGCCTTAGAAAAAAGAAAATTGTTTTTTTTTATTTCAGTCCATCGTGACATCAAACCTCATAATGTTCTGATTTCTAAACGAAGTGCAAGCGGTGAAGTGAAGGCCATGATATCAGACTTTGGACTCTGCAAGAAACTGGCGTATGGCAAAAACTCAGTCACGTGTCAAACAGGTGCTATTGGTACAGATGGCTGGATTGCGCCAGAAATGTTCAAACCCGAAAATAAAATGGTAAGAGACGGTGGTTTCCTGGACTTCGTCCGAGAACATTTGCTTATCATATACACCGGCCACGTGTTAATCTGGCCGTTGCAAATTACTTGAAGTTTAATTTATGTTAAAAGTTGCTGAACGCAAGTATTCATAAAACTTATCGGTCATATCACGACAAAGGTGTTTGAAGGGTTGAGCGGACACTTAAAAGTTGCGTGCAACGTGTTTTATTCGACGTGCAGGCAACAGGTTGCAAGTTTTCACGTAATAATTTCGCATCAGATATTTCCCCTCGAAACAAGATTAGGTAATCAGCAATGCGCAGCAAGTGAAATGAAAAGGGAGTCGAGTCAAACGGTAGAAGGAAAAAGTGATGAACTATCCGCGCTACGTGTGCTCCACCACGCGTATTAAGAATTAAAACGACAACAACAAAAGCAACTATTACTACTGCAAAAATTATGTCGAGGAACCAAACACAGTTCGAAGATACAGCTATACTAACCTTTGCACTAGTCAGTAAAGGTATTCTTCCCTCAGGCGAACATCCACAGCTGTTTTGTTGTCCCGCAGAAAACTTTTCAAGACATAAATGACGACATGAACACGTGCGGCTTTCCTCTAAATGCAATTTGATTGGCTGAAGAATTCTATTTCAATTTACGTCATTGCACGCAATGTTGCAAAAGAAATTAAGACATTTTGCCCTTCACCGAGCGCAGTGACGCACGTATATCCGGGCCTTAACGCATGTTAACAATCAGCACTCAGGAAAAAAAAAAAAAAAACGCATACCGTGCTAAGCTCGGGAAAACTGGTGTAAAACCGTTTGCGTGCAAATATGGCTCAAATCGATCAAGTCGTAGTTTTGTTGTAATAAGTTGCAACGGCTTTACGCAACACTTCGAAAGAAATGTAGTTATTACTGGGTACAAGACGAGCGTAGAAATTAAACCTAGTAGTTGCTATTAGCACCCAATTCTTATAGGCCCGCTTCAGACATCACATTTCACATTTGCCGAATCTAATACATATGAACGAGAACATTAGATTTTCCTTATTAACATTAATATATGCACATGTGAAATGCGACGTTTGAACCGAGCCTAAGTTCTCCTTATACAGTTAGTGTTTTACTTGTTCAATGACTCTTAGTTTTATCATTAAATTTTTCCCTTTAGAACCGTTCTGCAGACATCTTTTCTTCTGGCTGTGTGTTTTACTATGTATTAAGCGGTGGGCGTCACCCATTTGGAGATCAATACAGACGACAAGCTAATATATTAGCTGGAGAATACGAATTAGAAAAGATTATCAATTCAGAATGTAAGAGTTGTCTCATTTAGTTTGTATGATATTAGGGAGCTAAAGCAGCAACGATTTTGAGCGTTGCACGTCAACCGGAAGTGACCCTTTTTCTCTTTTGATATACTTTGACGCTACCAAGTTTGTATTGCTAAGTGTCTATACTCTTATAGAGACGATTTGCCCAAGAATTTGTTCAAATTCACGGCCGAAGAGTGCAAAAAGTCCACTTCCGGTTGACGTTCGTCGCTCAAAAACGTCGTTGCTTAAGCTTCCTATTAGTACAGCGGATAACAACCATTTTTGTGCCCCCAGGGAAGGGGAGAATAACAAGAAAAGGATTCCCCCTCCCTTTTCCCTTCTCCCCAACTCCTTTCGTCAAGCTGGCTGTATGGTAGCGTACATGTGATATTCGACGGATCGAATAATGCTTGCATTGATATATTTAAGGTGGCTCGACGGGCGTTCCTAGGGAGTATACCTCCCAAGTTTGAGCATTTACTACGTCGACATTAACAAATATATCGGGAAAAGATTATCACAGCCGTATTATATAAAAATGAAAATTTGTTATTATCCATATTTTATCGATATCGGAGTTACCATAGAAACGTAATGACAGCGTTACGTTTTAAACTTGCCTTTGTATTTCTCGGTACCAGGAGCTTTTCGGAAAACACCTCTCATTGGTTCTTGTTGGTTGCTTATTGGTTGTTATCGGTTAGTTTGTACCTCTTATTGGTTCTGCGGGTTGCCGTTGAATTTCAAGTACACAAACTGACAGTAAAACTTTATCGAAAAACTTACGCTTGACTTTCTTACTTTTCACAGTAATAACAGAATCAAAAGAACTTATAAGAATGATGTTAAATTCTGATCCTAAACAAAGGTAAGTTTAGAGAACACGTATTTTTTCACACGAAGTTCTCTCTAAGGTTACATGGGCCAACGATTACAGTTAAACCTCTCTACAACGGCCACCTTGGGGACAGAAAGAAAGTGGCCTTTGTAGAGAGGTTTAAACAAGAGTGATTTTACCGATTTTTTGTCCGCCGGAACGAAAAAAAGTGGCCTTTGTAGCCGAGAGGTGGCTGTTAGCGGAGGTTCGACTGTATCGGGGACACTCAACGTCAATTTTCGGAAAATACCTGTTCGGAAGACGATTTGAGATCTAGAATTTTCGGAACATTTGTTGTAAATTTCTTGCTTGCCTGCCGCTCCTAGGATTTTCGAACATCTAAAAAATGGTATAATTGCCCATTTTTAACGGATTTTTACCCTAAAAAGGTCACCTAGAATTTTCGGGAGCCTTGTTTCTTGCTGAAATTTTCGAAAAAGTAAGTTTTGATCCCTATAATTTTCAGATCACTAGACTCTCTGCTAGGAAATCCGAACAGATGAAAAATTTTTAGGGGATAAAAATATTCCTGTATCTACCCTTTAAATACTAAAATACGTTCAACAATGCTATGTTAAAGTGGTTTTGAACTATATTCTCGTTGGATGCCCCTGCTGTATGACATCACATAACTTTTCGTGTCGACACGAAAAGCCATTCAGTACCGTGAAGACATAGCTTTAGACGTGACTTTAATTCAGTTAATCAAACTGGCTTTGTCATTTATTAGTAGTCAAGGGTTTGATCGTACAACTGAGATTAGTGCTGGCTCTAGTAGACTCATCGAAAGTACATTCGCTTTTAACAAAGTTGTCGCTTACGCCTTGTTATAAATCTGGTTGGCTAATTAGGCATCGCAAAACTTTCGGATGTTTGTGCGAGATGTACACGATATAGGCACTCTTACTGGCTGTACTTAATGAGTTGGTAAACTTTTGGCATGATTTTATTTTGGAAATGATAAACTACTGTATTTCATTTCCTCTACAGACCCTCCGCAAAAGCAATCCTTAAACATCCATTCTTCTGGAATAGAGAGAAGCAGCTAGCATTTTTTCAGGTAAGTTTTAAAACTACATTCCACGTTTTTCTACCCTGGGTACCAGAGGTGTTTTCTCGCGTGCGACGAGGAGCTTCGTCGGCCACAGGCCGACACGTTTTCGGCCTTCGGCCGAGCGGCGAAGCCGAAATCGGAAACCGCGCATGAAAAGCCTCTGGCGCCCAGGGCAACGTTTTTCGAAATCTTGTTCTGAGGGTCCCCCAGCGTTATACACTGAACAATCTTTGCGAACTAGGTCCCGTTTTTTGTCATATTGTTTGTTCTAAAGACGGCTCTTGCTTTTTTGTGTCATGTGACTCGCAATTTTGTCCGTAGTTATATCAAATCCTTCATTCGAGTACTTTGAACAGTAACCCTTATATTGTATAGCTCATTAGAGGTCTTTCTCGTTCAATAGACAGGAATACAGGACAGAGTGAGCCTCAAAGTCCAATTATTGTGCTCACAACTGTATCCGTATCTACTGAGTTACTCCTAGCCTAGTTCAAAGAGAATATAGTTTTGACGCCGGTAATTGGAAAGTTATTTTTTGCTTTACTGCAGTTCTTGTTTCTTGGTTCTCAACCCAATAAGAGGGATTGTGTTCTCGTGGAACTAAGTAAAAAAGCGCCGATAAAAGGGATGCTAGTCAAGCCTGTCCTCAGAAGCTTTTCTTTTCTTTCTTTCTTTCTTTCTTTCTTTCTTTTTTACCGATGATTCGACAGCGCGAGAGCGAAGCTGTCAATAAATCTCGGTTTTTAATTTTTATACTCGCTGGTCGATCTCTAAAGAGAACAGAGGGCCTGTGAAGAGGCTAACGCTACTATGTAAGTCTGGAAAAAAGTCCGGCTACCGCTATTGCAATAAACTGCAGTTATCGTTATGTTTGTAGGACGTGAGTGATCGTATTGAAAAGGAACCAGAAGACTCTGCACTGCTTCAGTCATTACAGAAAGATTCCATCCCAGTGGTCAGAGGGGACTGGAAAGTACACTTGAGCAGCGAATTACAAGAAGGTGAGTCCTTGGAAGGCTGGGAACTAGTGTTCCTCGGGGCCGTAAATTAGCGTTTTTAAACTTAAAAGTACTGAATGTTGTGCTGTCTTCGTGACAGAATTGCCAAGTCCAAATGCAAATATGACATGGTACAGTAGACTCTCGAGTTAAGGTGGATTACATGATCATGGTTGAGTTCTGATACCAAATAACGCCATCGTTTTCGTATTTGCAGATCTTCGAAGATTTAGGACGTATAAAGGTTCTCATGTCAGGGATCTTCTGCGGGCTATGAGGAACAAGGTAACGTTCATATAAAAAAGTATAATCACCCTGTGTGTTTTCAACGCCTTTTCTTTTTTCGGCTAAATTATTTTATATTTTAAATGTAAAAAAATCCCCATTTTATCGTACTTTCCAAAATGTACTAGCCTGCGAAACAGCCCGTCTGTCCTCGATCCTCGCTGCCGCCAGGGACGTTTCGCAGGAGAAACGCGTCTCTCCTTCGAAACTTATCCGGCGGCAAGCGACGAGGAGAGACGGCTGTTTTCGCGGGCTAAAAATAAACTAGGTTGTACTCATATCAAGACTCAACAAATATTTTTTGGACTAAGAAGCCGCAATGATTATTTCGCCAACTTTGATAGTTCTCGATAGAACGATATTAATACTGCTAATTCCTCGTTTTGTCGTTGTGTTTTTGATAGAAACATCACTACCGCGAGCTTCCAGATCACGTGAAGGCCTCCCTCGGTCCAGTCCCTGACGGTTACATGCGTTACTTCAGCAGCCGATTTCCTCGACTTCTTATACACACTTACAACGCAATGGTCGCGTGTAAAAACGAACCAGTTCTACAAACATATTATTTTCAATCCTGAATTGATATTCCACGAGCAATAGATGTGGACGAGTTTTCTTCTCCTTTCCTCGTGTTGAGTGGAAAAATAACCAATAAAATTCCTCGTTAGAGATCGTAAGACAAGTCGAGTATACACGCGCGTTCATCCGACGCGCGCTGGTTCAGTACAAAGTTAGAGAGCTTTAGAGGCTACGACACAGCAAGGTAGTCTGTCCGTTGTACATTGAAGAGTGGTTACAACGCCATCAACAATACAAAATTCTCTTAACTTAATTCCAGATACGAGTTTCGAAACTTAATTTTAATCATACCCTCCATGTATTCTTTACAACTGTAAACAGTTGTAAAGATTGTTTAGAATGCGCGATTAAGTTTGTACATATTTTTATGTCAATCCATTCGTTATAATATTGTAACAACCTAAAGCGCAAATGGCTGGATGTAAGTGTATAAAAATAAGACAATTTAGGTTATTTATTCAGTGTCCAGGATTGTATAATATTTGATATAAATTTGTATTTAGATTGGCTAAAAAATATAATGAAACATAAATGTTTTGTAGGTTTAGTAGTTAAAATTAAATATCATAAACAGATCTTTAGATCTGAGAGAATTGTTCAAAAAACCGAGTGTTTTTAATAAAAGTGTATAGATGAATTATGTCGTTAGAAGCCTTTCTTGTTCACGATGCAGTTTTAGGGAATAAATGTGGTGGGGGGGGGGGGGGGGGGGGGCTGTTTCTCGAAAGTCCCAGAAAGCTGTTTATGTTTGCCGTGTTTGCTTAAAATTTCAATAATTTTGAAACTATCAGTTACCATAGCAAAATTGAGTGGTTTGTGAGCGAGGAACTGTGGAACTATTCAAAAGGTTTTCATTTAAAAGTTTACTTTAGGGACCGAAAAGTTACCGTGTCTTGCGCGAGAAACGGGCCCTAATTACGAGTTGGCCCTGACCGCGAAATAAAAGCAGTGAAGACTTTTTTTAAGGGTTGCCTCGATTTGTTAAAGTTTATTCTCACATTCCAGGGAGAAGAAGACCTGTGTACAACTCTACCTTTTATTTATTTTTAAATTTTCGGCACCTTTTTGCCGGCTTACTTTTGGTCAAGGCTAACCCTGTATCATTGCGCCTTCAGTGTTTGTATTTAACCAGGAGGGAGTCATAAACTCGTCAGCGCGGCTGTCCGATGTGTCGGGCCATCGTGACGTCACATGAACGTGAGGCGTGCGACGAGCAGAATTTTCGAAAATGGCGGTGTTATTGTTTTTTATGTGAACACTTTGAGCTTATTTTTTCCCGTGAATGAAGCAGCAATGTGGTTTCCCTTTTCATCGAGGATACCATTACCTCATATTCCAACGGAAAAGGTAAGTGTATTTTGATTGCTACGTGAAAATTCGGCAAAAAAGGTTGCTGAAGCGTTTTGGTGAGTCTCCAAGTTAGGAAAATTATGTGAGTGCGGTGAGGAATTTTGCTCGACAAAAACTCGTTTTTCTCTGGATAAAAAGCATGAGAAGACTTGTAGCTTCGCTCCAAAGTAGTTTATATCTCACAGAATCCATATAGCTTATGATAAATGTCAGGTAATAAGCCACAAAAATGATCAGTGTAGTTATTCGAATCAATTTCCTCCGTTATAATTTTGCAATCTTGTTGAAGTGAGGTTGGTTACGAAAATTTGTTATAAATGAGCTGTTTTGTCGTTATTTCGGTTCTTCAGTAAGACGTATATAAGTATACTGAGAGTTGTTAAGATTACTATGACCTCTTAAAATCTCGTAAAAGCCCGATCGTGGAGAAGTTCACTCTTTTTGAGGCACTACAACATGTAATCTAAATATTTGTTCAGCCTTCGTAAATTTTTTGGACACCTTCTGATGTTAGGAAAGTCCCGGGGGTGGGGGAGGCGGGTAACACCCTTGAAGGATAATTTTAGACTGCACTATCAAGCCTGCAAGTGTATATGTATGTACACTGTAGTTTACTTTCAATACCCTCTCAACATCTGGTAGAATAATACATCAGTCAATTGAAACCCCGGCCCCCTGATCCCTGGGAATTTAACAATAGCCTGGTGTTAAAACACCACTAATTTTTCCACTTCCTGGGCCAAGAGTTTGTTAAAAGCACCTTATGGCAGGGAATTAGTAGTTGTAGTTCTTGGCTTGATTTAAACCGCTCTCTTCTGTCTGGTACTCTTTATCTATTTATTTTATTTTCAAACCAATGGACCTGTTGATGGAAACTCTCAACTGCGTTGCATCAAGTTCATGAGAAATGTCATCCCCTGGCTGAACCTTGTTAACAATAAATTATTTTTAACAGTGCTTCCACCTGTTCCAAGGTTTACTTTTGTTTTGCAGTGTGCTTTTACATTTTAGGAGTAGGGACTTGGTTTCTTTGCTAATTGTCTAGCCCTGACGATCAACTTCATTCTGGGTTTTCTTTTGTTGAGTAATGGCAACTCCTTGCTTTTGATTCTAATTTTGAGGGACAATTCCCAGTTTGCTTAGTCTAGACTAAAATCTTCAACCAATCAGTTTCCTGGAACCCAAACTCTCTTTATACCCTATCCCAGAGCAAACTGCTTGAAAACTATGCCGTTCAGTTGGAACATACCTACGGCACAACCCTCCCCCCTCCCCCCTAGAGGAAACAGGGGCTTCTCCTAAGTCACTCATGTTAAATCCCTCTCTCTGTTCCCCCTTCCAAAAATGTATAAACTATGTGCTGTTAAATCCCTGCTCATGAGCTGGGTCAAGCAGGAATTTTGTTAATTCCACTGCACCTAGGGCCAGCATGTTGTTAAATATGTGTTACACCCTGGAATTAGCTTGGCATTGGCTGCATTAAATCCCCGCTATGCCCCAGAGGTTTAGAGGGGGGGAGGAGAAGGGTTTCAATTGACTGATGCATGTAGACACTGAACCCTTTACTTGCTTACTTTGTTTCACCAAGAGTAACTAATCAGTCTATATCTAACTATATAAAACATTATATAAATCTTAAACAGGTTTTCAGTAGTATCATAGTTTCCACTAACTATGGTGGTGTAAATAATATGGTAATGCTAATCATTTTCTGTTTTTTCCTACAGGATTAACACTACTTAGACCAATGACGTTTCCAGGCTTACATGGCTCACATGTAAACTGAATTAGAGAGTAGACTGGCAGGCCTCTCATTATTACTGATTCTCTTGGCCTCTACATCACCGTTTGATCAAAACATCTATGGTCACTCCAGAACATAACATTACTGATCATCTACTTGTTCTTTTTTTGGTTATTGACAATGTGAGGATTTATACCAAGAAATTATTTTCGTGTAACTGCTCACAGACAGGATTTTAGAAGAAAAATAATGAAGAATGTGTTTAGCCTTCGAATCAATTCATTACTGGAAACTTTAGCCTGAGAATGCAGACAGATTTCCAGTTGTATTTTTTAGAGATGTGAAACTACAACCCAAAATGTTTTGTTTAGTTTGATTATTTTTCTCTTTGCCCAGTGCTTTATGTACTGTCTTCAGTAATATGATCTGTCTAGACATTTTTCCTGACTTTTTCTTTTATTTAGTAAGATTATCTTGCATACTTCCATGGAAAGTAAAAAAAAGTGTCAATAAAAGATTTACACTATAAGTATTTTGTTGCTGAGGTACTTGGGTATCAGCTCTAGAAGCATAATTTCAAGTGTGGTAGATATACTCCCACAGAACAACAGACTTGAGAAATAGTTTCCTTATACTTACCTCTGAGGAGCAAATGAAGCAACTATTATTTACCCACAAAAAACTTACACCCGAATAGCTTCGGCAATCGAAGCATGTACAGTGTAGTTTTATAGGTGGGTGAAATGCTTGAATCTGCACTGCTGGTTGGAATATGCGGACCCCCATGGAAACAGTTACTCCAGAATTTTCGAGCGTTTATTGACCAATTTAAAAGGCGTCCTGGTTACCACTTTTTTGGGGGGAAGATTGAACGGTATAGCTGAACCTTGACAGAATATTTGTCTTCTCATTAAAAAGCGATTTGGTGCCTTCAGGAACTCTCTCTTCAAGTCGTAAGCCGTTATCAGATAAGCTTCAATGTCGCTGTCCAGGTTCGAAGTAAAAATGTTTAAATCGCCGAGTCACTAGCCTAAGTGTTCCGTTCCCAATTCTGAGATATTTACCACCTGTTTATAAAAGCCATTGTTTAGATTCTGACTTTTTCTTGAAGGTATTGTTTTCAGTGGAAGGCTCCTGTAGAATCTTGCGTCAGCCCAACTGGCTATAAACGGAGTATGGGTGTAACCATATTTCCTAGGCAATTTTGTACACTTGAACTGTATTCAAGCACTTCTCAAGTTCAAACATTGACATAAAAAGATACTCTCGAATTAATCGTTTTACTTGTTTCAATTCGAGAGCTTTATTGTTGGATTAACTGGTTTTACTTCGCGGCTGACTCGCAAGGTACCTGCGGAAAGTAGTGTTTAAAGTCACTGATCATTTTTATGAAATTGTTATGAGATTTAATTTTTCAAAAATGAGAAAGAGTTTTGACCTATGTAAGTTATGTTTTTGTCTCCAAACGCAGTGTTGTGGGGTTTCAGAGTTACAGGCCATTAAAGATGATCTTGGTGATGATTTTTATCGATCTGTAGGAGCGTTTGTCAACACTTTTGAGTCTTGTCGCCAGTCTGTTTTTTGTTTTCAGGTTAGAATTGCGTTATTGATACTTTATATGATAACATCTACAGCTTCGCTTTAGTTGTTTAAATGATTTGCTCTACTGTTACTGAGAAATTGGACCGTGAACTTTTCTCGACAATCACTTTGTTTACCGTCTTTCAAACCTTCCCGGCCGGCTTGAACGTGACGTCACGATGGCCAGACACATCGGATTTTCATTCGCCAATATCTGCTCTAGTGCCCAGGCCTAAGTTTATGACTCCCTCCTGTATTTAACGCAATCAGCGGTAGTTTTTTTATACAAAAAATACGAAAAAAGGACTATCATCCATTTTGAGTTTGCTCTTGAGAATGACTCGGTGTTGTATCGTGTTGCACTATCAGATCGTTCGAATTTTGACCTATTTTCCCGCCAATGAAACAAATCATCCCCATATAACAGTCCCATAATGCAATTTGACACAACACGATTGATGCCAATCGTACATCTTCCAAATTCTGTCAACGCTAGCTGGTGATATAGACTTAGCAAAGGGATTTTGGCCAATCAGAGACGAAGGAATATTTTAATGAATACTGAATAATCATTCACAGTTTCCCTTGTTTGGCCACAGAAAAGGGTAACTGGGCAAAGGCCGGTTTTTAGAAAAGAGGGCAAACAAGAATACCCTGTCCAATACCACACGTGCCAGTACAGTCCGAATAAAAGAGTGCCCCCAGTTGGGGGGGGGGGAGTTACTACCTTAACATGCCATCTTTCAAAACCGATACAGTCCGGAAAATGTACTTCTTTGGGTGCTTTTATCGGGCGGGCGGGGCGGGGCGGGGGAGTTAGTGGGGCTGAAAATGACAGTTGATCTGAGTTGTTACACTATCAATAGATTGGATGAAATTAGTAACGTAATATTGAAATGATATTTCTGTGTATATTCAACTGGTTTCTGTCTCTTATTAGACTTTCTCGACAACTTTTTTGATAGATTTAATTTAGAATCACATTTACGGCAAATAACCAACGAATCTTTATATCAACACGAAAATTAGTGGTTTTCTGTTTACGTTCATCAGTTAGAATTAGTTTGGACAGTTTTTATTAACTGAATTGCAGTTCGGGGATCTAAATCCCTCTTTTATAAAGATATAGCACGCGCTCGTGACTCCAGGGTATCATCCGACCAGGAATGAGTTAGCCATTGAATAATGGTGGATTCAGGCATCGACAAAGAAAGGAGATTCCGAAGACCCCGTCTGCTATGATGCAATTTATGCTTGATAAAATATAAATTTTGTGTTTGGGCTTTGCGTCCACATTAGAAGGAAAGGCTTTCGAAAACACTTTCCACAAGAACAGAGAAAACAAAGTCCAAGAAACAGAAATCTATCGCTTCAGCAGTGTGGAGTGGACGGACCTTCCATCTCTCCGTGAAAGCGCTCTATTACAATTCTGCAGAAATTCTGCTTCTGTCATGACACTACAGTAAACCCTACAGTATCTAGTTTACCTCTATGCAGTTCAGCTCTTGAAGTGGTAATTCTTGCACGTAAAATTGAAGGTTGAAGGGTGATCGAAGAAGTCCGGGCGAAAACACGAGTGCCAAGGAAAATACGTAATTTAATTATCATGGTTTTTAAATTCCACGCGCTGTTAATTTTTGATTCAATAAAGCACAATACGTTATAAGCATCAAAGCGAGAAAAGAAAAATAACAACAACAAAACACACACAAAAAGAGACAAGGCAACGTTTTCTTCTCCTACACAGATCCTTGAAAAAGGTAGGCTTTCCGGAGCTATTACATTGAGTATTTCAGGAAGTGTCCTTGCTAAGCGGTTTAAATTCCTGCCCAAATAGTTGCACAGTCGGAATATTTCAGTAATCCGATTCATGAATACTAACAAAGTTGTCAGTAGAGGCGTGGTGGCCAGCAACTGGTTTGAACCAGAAACTACCTTTTAGACAAGAACCGTTGCTCCAGTGGGCCATTTCCGAGTTCCAAAAGTTCTCACTTTGAAAACGAGGTTAAGGGAAAAACCTTTCTTGTGAAAATGTGTTTTAATTGCATGAAAATAAAAAAAAATGATTTTCTCGTCAATGGCTTCGCACTTAGCCTCGCTTTAAAACAGAGGCTTTCAAAAAGTTGATAACGCTATCCACTGCACTTATCCACTGCACAAATCGCTCTTCAATCATGAGCGAATTGCGTTTTTCACTGGATTGAGATTTATCCGTTGGCTTGGATAGCGCTGTCCACCTTCTGAACAACTGAGGCCAGAAAGACGTTTCTCGAAAGTCCCGATAATTAACGGAAACGGAAGCTGTTGTTATTTTTATGTCAGATCGGTCGAGATTTTAATAGATTCGTAGATTTTATTATTAAACTCTCAGTGCAAAACAAAATGCACTGGTCCCGCTTGTTTTCCCTAGATTTTGATTTAAGTATTCGATTTCTGGCCCGAAAAGTTACCAGGATTATCGAGAAACAGAAGTCTAAATGGCTAATGGCGACAAACAGCTGTAGGTAACCCTTCGTAGAACGTTTATCCCATTCGGAGAGGGATATTGTGGCGATTCAAGCTGGAGAACCGCCGGACGTGTAAGGCCGTATGGCTCGTATGCGGTGTTTTAAAGACAAACTATGTCCATACATCGCTGCTAGGAGAGGTCTCTCCCGGAAAGAGAAGAAGGATAAGAAAGAGATAGACCTCTGCCGCCCTCCGACGCGTTCTTTCGTGTAGCCTTCGACCACATTTGTGGCTGAACATTACTGGTTTTCAAAACCGGTTTCGTTTAATGTGGAATGCAAGTGCCCTGTTGAGACTGCTCGCTGGAAATTTCTGAGCCCCTAGTTATCATGCAAACCGGTTCTGTAAGTTGTGTCGCACGTGACTAAAACGTGACTGGTTGTTAAGGAAACGCCAGTGCATACTTGATAGAACCGACAGAGGTCTGTCTCTTTCCTATCACTTTTTTGTTGCCGTGAGAGACCTCTGCTAGCAGGGAATGTCCATACAAAATGCTGTTTTGAAAATCCCCATTTTCAAGGTAAGAAACCAAGAGCTAGCGATCGCAACGTCATATTGAGAATCCTTTTGCCGATTTACCTTAGCTTGGATCCATGCTCCCTGGTGGGGATAAAAGAAAAATCGAGTTGAGCGAGGGCTACTTATGGACTTCCCCTCTTCAATCCATTCTCTCTCCGTCTCCTCGCGATTTTCAGTCCCCTTTCACCAAACGTACAGCCTGTTTACCTAATCAACGCTGTCATTATTTCCAAAGTTTTGCACAATCGTCTAGGCCATGGATTAAGAAATCAAACGTTGCACTTAAGATTGCCACGACAGCGTAAACTGAAGTTATTACTGGGTAAGTTTGGGACTTGTGTTCTCGCGCTGCCAAAAATCGCTTAACTGACCACAAATTCAGCTTGGAATCTCATACAGTGCATGAAACAACTATGGAAACACATGGTTTTATATCTTGAGAAGATTTAATCAATACTTAAAACACTGGTAGAAACACGTAGGACCCGTTTTCAGGGCCAACTCACACTTAGTACGAAGACACAAAACAAATACACAAAAAAGCGGTAAAACTAAGTTACGATGACGCTACTAATGATTTCTAGTTCATTATCGTTGTTAAATGTTCACATTGAGTCGCTTCCTCCGTTAAGAAGTCCGGGTGGAAGAAATGTTGTCATGGAAGGGCTAACAAGACCGTCACCCGAACCCGACTGGGGCTCCACATCCCGCGGGATTCCCGCTGGAAACGACCACATGCTGGGAGGTTGGGAAAAATTTCCCCCAAGGATTTGCTGCGAGGGACCGGAACTCCACAAAAAAGAAGGCACTGGAGCGGTTCCTGGGTTATTTCCCCAAGAGATAGTAGGATGTGTGTTGCTAGCCTTGGGACCAGGTTGCTCGCTTCCTTGTGGTACGCTACCCCACTGACCGATGGACGCAGTGACTTTCGATTGTTCACCACCAAGTACGGCCTGCGGAGGCATGGGTCCAACTGCTGCACCCCACTGCATGCCAGGGGCAGGGTTAGTGATTTTAGGGGCTGTTTGTTCACTTGACACGTTCTGAATGCCTTCACTGGCTGTACCAGGACCAAGCATGTTCTGAAAAGACCACTGGTTACCGTATGTGTTGCTCGGGAACGGGTTGGAGCTCCAATCCATGGTCTGTTCAAAGAAGCTGCCGATATCACCATCAGTAGCAAAGTCAGCCACCACCTGATTGCCGTTCAGCATCAAACCATTAAGTGCTGCCCTTGCCTTGGCTGCCTCGTCCATACTGCCATAGCGAATCAGGCTGTTACCATGGCGCAGGTTAAGCTGGAATGTCAGCAGGGGACCATGTCTCTCGCACAGGGGGCGCAAAGATTTAGGATCCATCTAAAACAAACAAAAAGCTCAATTAGTTTAGAAAATAGCACCACGACTCAAAATCCCTCTTGATGCTAATCTGATTTGCTTCAAGTCATCCACGTTTTCCAGGGTTCCTCGTCGATTTCTTAAAGCAGTAGATACTCGAGTTGAGCAACGTTTCCGTATTTTTTAGTTATCAATTCCCCCATTGTTTCGTTACAACAGCGATGTCCAATCGTATGGTGTAATTTTTCTCTTCATCAACAAGCAATGTCAATTTTAAGACACTTAAAAGAAAAGAATAGACAACCTTGAATCAAAGTGTATGTTTTGCCTTGCTGTAACTTAGTCCAGAGCATATTTTACATCTACATTGAATTTGCGCTCGGTTACTAATGATGGTATCAACCGTTAAAATAGCATCGCTTGTCTACAAAGGATATCGTACGTTGGCCATTCCTACGTTGGCCATTTTCACACCAGACACGGGTTTCCGAGAGATAATTCGCGCCAGACAGATAATACGACTTAATTTGAAAATGGAACGGTTTTAATTTTTGATGAACAATCCGCCTGACTTCATCCATCTGATCATCCGTCAATTTTGACGGATTTTGAAGATGGATTATACGTCTCAACGGCCATTCTAAACAGACACATGTGCAAAGTTTCAAGATCTTGCACTTGCTATGAGTGTTACACATCTTTTAAAAGGGCCCCAGACAGTGAGCGTAGAATCCAAGATTGCGATTTACAACTTACCCTTGGTGAGAGGTTTCGAAGCACCAACCACGTGGACATGGAATTAGCTGTGCTTCTGGAAGGAGCTACACCACTCGCTGCGGAAACCGGAGGTAGTTGTGTCAAGGGCCGGCTGCCTGAAAGCTTTTCCTCCGCACTCGGAATAGGTTGATTGGTGGACCAAATCATGCCAGAGTTCTGCAGGTTTGGTGGCTCTGCAGGAGAGTCTGTGCTTCCACTTCTGACATTGTCAATGTTTGGCATGGAAATGGCTGACCCTGCAGATGACGGGGGGGCTGGCCCTCCAACAGCAGCCCAAGGCTGTGGGTTAGGTGTCAGTGGACTAAACGGTTGTGAAACTGCATCTCGAGGACTCCACGGCGCAGAGTTATTGGCAAAGCCAAAACGACTAAACTGAAATTCCGGCTGGGCTTTGTCGCCAAAGCCAGAGTCTATTAAAGTTTTCAGCCAAGGAGGTGGCTCTTCATCAAAGAGAGGTGACTCAGGAAGGGCAGCGTCATTTCCCAGCCCAGGAGGTGGTCGTAACAAGGATGCCACACTCGACCCTTGTTTGTTTGCCCCTTGAGGGGGTGGCAGTGGGGTTTTATTGTCTGGCGCCTGCCAGGATGTTGAATTGAGACTGAAGTCAACCTGGCTCGACTCAAATGTGTTGCTGTTGATTGGCATAGACGGAAAGTTGGAATTAGCTGTAGTGTTCACTTCATTAGCAGTCTTTACACTACTTGTCGGAGAAACACTGCTTGGAGCACTGATAGTTTGAGTTCCTGGAGTCGGCCAGCTATCTGATTGAGAATCACTACTAGTGGAAGACGAGCGACCCGAGGCCTCCATAGTGGTGACAGGAAGGCCTTCTCTTCCATCCTCCCTTTTGTCGTTTTTAGGCGCAGGGCGCCATGGCACACCAGGTTTGAACTCCGGCGGATCTGCTGACAGCTTGGGGCCTGCATCAACACCCCACCTACTGGAAACTGGATCGGAAATTCTTGTGCGTGGCGATACATTGTTGCTGTTGGGAGCTGAATGGTCAGCTGTGTCACTAGTTGAAATTGTGGGTGCGGAAACAACACTAGATAATACGGAAGGAGACAGTGAAGAGCTGGAGTCTGTTGGAGGTTTCGAGTCCACTGATGTCGGTGTACTGCTGGAGACTGATGGTTGAGTGACTGGAGCAGAATCCTGCAGTACTGGCTGCTTCCATTGGGTAAGTCGAGATTGTGTGACGGGAGAAGGCTGTTTTGGCTGTTCCTCCGCTGTTACAGGGGTGACATTAAGAGATTCCTTTGATTGAGATTTAACAGTTTCAGTAGTTTTAGTCTGTGAAGACTCGCTAGGTGGCTTGTCATTTGTTACAGGTTTGTTACCTTTCTGCTGATTAGTTGGGGAAGGCTGTTGCTGTTGTTGAGTTATAGACTGCTGCTGAGGCACTGCCGAAAACTGTAGTGCAGGGAGCCGGCCAGCCAAACCAGGCTGTTGCTGTAAGACTTGCTGCATCTGAGCAATCATGAGCGCAATCTGCTGCTGTTGTTGATAGAGCTGCTGTTGAGGCACCACCTGCTGTTTTTGTCCCAAGTGTTGCTGAGCAACAGATTGTGCAGCTAGTCTCTGCTGCACAAGCTGAAGCTGAGCAATTTGTTGCAGCATAGCAAACTGTTGTGGAGTGACCGGAGGTTGAAGCAGCCCTCCCTGGGCCATCCGTAACTGCTGCTGCAGATGAAGCTGTTGAACGAGCTGAGGGTGAAGTAGTGGATGGGCCAGAGGAGGCCTTAAAGGTCCCTGTACTCCTGGGCCAGGCGCAGGAGGTATTAATGGTGGGCCTGCTCTTTTCCCGTTACCTGGCAACTGTGCTTGTCCATTAACCAGCTTTGATGCTCCTGCTCCAGACTGAGCAGGTTTATCACTTTTTGTTGTTGGGGCAGCGAGTTTACTGTTTGAATCACCCTGAGTGTCCTCAGTTCTCGATACCACAGTGTCCTGCGCTTTACTCTGTGGCTCAGTACTAGGTTTAACAAGTGTTTCATTTGTTTGAGTCACTGAATTAGAAGCTAAGAGTTCAGATGGTGTCTGTTTTAGATCAGGTTTATTAGCCGCAAGACTTTGTTGCTCAGCTTGCTGCTGTTGTTGAAGCTTTCTACGTTGTTTCCGGTTAAGTTTGCTCTGACTCTGCTGCTGCTGCTGTTGGATTCTTGCTGCTTCCGCTGGATCAGGTTCCGCAGGGACCCCAGATAACTGTTCCGTGTTTTCATTGATGTTCATAGCCAGCAAGTACCCTACAAACACATCAACAGACAATCAGCTACTTGGTCTTTGATTACACTTGATGAAATCTACCTTTAAGTCTAAGAAGACCTAGCCTGCATGACAGGTGCTTTGAACCAAGTGAGGCAAACTGTGCACTTGTCTCGTGCTTTGCGCAAAAAGCCAATTTTCCCTCGCTTGGCTTATAGAGTGCCTCTCATGATAGCTAAAGAAGAACTAAAGGCTTCCAAAGCCTTTTGAAGAAGGTGTAAACAAGAACACAATTTATCCTTTCTTAAATCTAGCAAGTTATTACGGTACAACTGGACCACAACGCGGTACTCGCCCAGATACACTAAAACTCGCCAAAAGGAAAAAAGAAAAGACACCTCTTCAACATTTACAGTGGCAATGTCTCACACATGAAAAAAACACATGATTTCACTTACCAATTGCGCTTTCAATATTCATGTGATTAGCCTTGAGGGCCTTTTCTGCATCCACTTGCTGAACATGACAGTATTAAAACATAACAATTAGCCATACAGATCAAAGACTACCATACGTTTCAAAGAATGGTGCAATGGCAGCAGTGTAACAAGCTAACTCATTCTTACAGAAAGCGAGCTAATCTAATAGCCCTATCCCCTCGCTTTCATGTGCATTTGCCAGTCAAAAGCAGTGTGTAGCTGTATGCTAGAGTTAGTTCTATCGGCTTGACCTCAGTGCCATCAATTATTTATAGCGCTACTTTAATTTCCTGTTCAGCCCCTCTTTGACTGTGTACAAGACACCTTCGTAAAACAGACATTTCATGCTAGTTTTAACAGTGTTTGGTGATAGTAAAGTGAGGAGTAGGGTTGCATAACTCTGAAAGTATACAGGTTAACAGTATCTATGGTATTGCTAATACAAGACAACTAAAAGTACACTTCTACATTCTAAGCAGCCATAGCCAGTTCTGGACCCTAACAAAAGTCACAGCAGGAACTCAGTGAACATTGTCTTACCTTGAAGCCCATGTCTAGTAGTTGTTTAAGAGACCTGTTCATCCATGCATTTGAATCATTAGTAGGTTTAGGAGCCTAAAAGCAACAAGTGATTAGTGAAACTGGCAAAATATCTGCTCTCCATGACTATGTCATCCAGACTGCATAATAGCTGTATTCTTTCAGTGGCCAAGAACGTGTTAAAAAGAAGGTTTATAGAGTGTGAAAATGGTGAGCAACTAAAGTGACCTGTGATGCTTGTGCATTTTGAGGGAGAATGTTATGCCAACACCTTGTGCCTCACATCTAGCAAAGACAGCTAATATGAAAATTTGTCAAGGGAACACCGATGGGGGCACTGCGTTCCCTCAATAAACACAAGGTTTTTGCACCATCAATACCACTGAGCATTTGTGCAGTGGTCTGTAGAGCGGTTCATTAAGCATCTCCCCCCCCCCCTCCCATCCCTTATTTTTCTTCCTTCCACTGTTTCATCAGTGTGACAGGTGCCTGGAATGGGGGCTCATCGCTGGGTTGTGGGGATTTACCAGCCATGGGGGCAGTAGTCTATCTAGGGGCTGGCTGGCCACAGTGGAAGCCCCTGGATATCCCAGGCACCCACCTTCCTCTTAAGCAAGGCAGTTAGTTAATGCATGGTAACAGAACACCTTACTGTCATTGATACTGATGATGACTTGTAAACAGTTGTCTGACCTTATCATGACTTACATCAACTCAGAGCCCAAAGCTGTAAGTCGTAAAGTCTGTTAACCAAGTCATGACTGAGCTCCAATTTGTGGGTGCAAAGGCGTCACTAGCGAGCTCAAGCAGAGATGTGTTTGAGTGATGCTATTTCATGTCAACTGGAAATGGCCTTCTTGCATTCTCAAACAATGATTATGCCCACATATTCAGGCAATTTGGTAGTGTCAAGGCATATTAAAAGGCAAACGGCCTAACCGGAGTGCAAAGAAAGTAGTTTTTGATAGCCTGGGGCTAGTGGATTTTGCTCTTCAGTTACTGAATCCTGCATGACGGGCAAGTGAACGTTTTTGGCGAATTCAATTTATAGTAGAAGAATTGTAATCATTGTCATCAATTATTTTTTGAAGGGGTGGGGTGGGGGGGGGGGGCTAGTTGAAATGACCTTTGGGCTAGTACATGCTAGCTACAGCTGGCCCAAACGGTAAGCTGTAAAACTGACTTTCTTGGCACCCTGCCTAACTTCTGGTTGACCTTTGTGGCTCAAAAAGTTCTTTGCTTGAGCTCCCTACTGATTGGTCATACACACCCAAGTAGACTCAACTAGTGGTCAGTATAGTGTGCTTTTCAAGTTACTTCCGACCCTATTTATCTTCTGTAGTCACATGTAAGAACAAAATAAAGCAAAAGATAGTCTTGAGTTCTCACCCTATTTCTTTTAGAAGAAGCAGTTGTCCACCCATCTAATGAACCCTCAGATCCTTCTTCATGTTCCATACTTTCTTGTCCCCATTCTAATTCAGTAAACGAAACTCCTGTGGTTTCTAACCACTGTGAAACTTTGCTGTTACTAGAAGACGAATCAGATTTTTGCGCCATACTGTCCCAACAAGATGTACCAGTAATATCCACACCGGAAGCTCCCCAGCTAGATGTACTGGTTGTGGGTACATCACCCCAACCAGTTGCAGTCATTTTAGCACCAGACGTTGACAAGATGTCTTTTTCCATTTTGCTGTCCATATCAGATTTAGAAACAGAATTAGAATCCAGTTTTGGTGGTTTAGTATCCTTAGCATTTGCAACTCCTTCCGATGATGAATTGGGTTCTGTCCATTTGGTGTCTGTCTCGGCAGGGGTTCCACCCCATGAAGAAGTCACATTACCAGTCCCTACTGTTGATGTTGCTGGCATTTTAGTCTTAACACCTTTTCCAGGTGTCTTGCTCCACCCTGAAGCCTCAGATACAGAGGGACTGTTCACACTTGCATTCTTTGCTGATTCACTATTTTGCACAGGTGGTGGTGGTGGGTCCTTAGTATTTAAACCAGTTTCCCAGTTTGAAGTCCCTATCAACCCTCCTAGCCCACCCTTTGCCACTCCACCCCAGCCTGCAGTGAGACCCGCATTGTCTTTAGTTCCTACCGATTCAGCAGCATCAATAGCCTGATCAACAGACTCATCAATGACGTCCCAGTTTTCAGATGGGGTCGGATACACCCCAGTCCAGTTACTAGAAGACAGTGACTTTTTGTCCCCATTGTTACCAGTATTTCCTTGAGCAGTACCTGAATTTTCTGACTTAATAGCAACAGACATAGAGGAAACAGAAGTTTTTGGAGAAGAGTCTGCAGAGTACTGGCCCTTTTCGGAGCCAGCGTCACTAGTGCTAGTCTTTAATTTGTCACCTATAATGCCCTTTGATCCAACAGTGGGCCAAGTCTCTTTATCTCCTTCATCAACAATAAGTTTATCCCATGTCCCTTCCTTATTGCCCCAGTGTCTGTCCTCTGCACCCCATTTGTCAGTATCATCCCAATTGTCCAGTGAATTGCCCCAGCCTGATCCTTTGACTGGAGCTGCCTGTGTCCATCCTGCATCGTCCACTGGTTCAATAATGTCAGCATACTCTTTTGATGCAAAGCGATTTGGATCTTTCTTCTTGCCAACTAACAAAGATGAGCAAATAAGTTCAGTTTCTCATTATTTCACATGTCAAGTGGTTTTCAGTTTTTAGTGTCAAAATACCAAATCTTAAGCATTACTTCCTTGAATAACAACAACAGCCACAAATAGAACAATAAAACAGACCTTAAAGCAAAGAGCAAGTGCCTCAAAAGAAGGGGGAACTTGAGCAAGCAAAACTGTTGTCATCTGACCCAGTAATGGCACCTTTTAAGAATCTAAACATTCAAATTGAACAAGCTTCTGCCTCCATATTGGGAAATTCTTCACCAAAATAAAATTGAACCAGAAACTGTTGTATAATCTGTCAATTGATACTAATGCAAATTTTTATCCTAAAAAGTACACAAAGTACACTTTCTCATAAAGAATACCTTAAAGGAGTTTATGGGTTTATCATGCTTTTATGGTCCACTAGTTTAAAGTTTTTTTCCCTCTGGCATTTTTGTCTACAATTTTTGAGAACAAATGTATAGTTCAAAGGGCACCTTTTTACATTTATATTAATTATTTAATACAGTCATAGGGGAGCACCTTGGGTTTGAAAATTTGGTTATCTATTCAACCAAGAGATTTTGGTTCTGACAGAATTGTCTGTCCATACTTTTGTACCCCTTCATGTAAGCTGGGGTGAAATTTGCATGTTTTGGCAGTAAATCACATGGCCACCTGAACTTTTCAAGAGAAAAAACAACAACAAAGCCAAGTCTTTTTTACTATATTTTATTGTCTACAGTGGGGTGGAGAAAAAAAGAAATAGCTAGAGCGAGAGATAAAAAACAAAAGAGACAAATTGCGTTGAAAAAAAACACGTATATTTTATAGCGGAGTGAGAAAATGAGAAATCTAGAGGCTACCAAGGTGAAAAAGTGTGGTAGTGAAAAAAAAAGCAAACAGGGACACATACAATATTTCCCCTATTAGCAAAGTGTGCTGCATGTGCAAAGTTGTTTTTCACTAATTCTATTGATTTTTTTGCTGTTCTCGTTGCTGTCGCTGTTTAGCATTACACTATTTTATTTTTTGTTTGACTTAACTATAGGTATGTTAAGGAGAGCTTCGCTTTTAGTATTGGCTAATTATATTACATAACCAATAAAAGTTATAACTAATATCACCTGTGGGTTGTGGCTTTGGTTGAACCTTTAATGGTTGTTGAAGTGTTTGCTGTGGAATCTGTTGCTGATACTGAGTTTGTTGTTGCTGCTGTTGTTGTTCTTTCTGCTTCATCCTCTTTTGAAATCGTGGTGGTATTTCCCTTGGGTACTGCTGTTGATCAGTACGCTGTTGTTGTTGTTGCCTTTTCATGTTCTACAGGTAAAGCAATGGGTGCAAATGTCAGTTCTTTCATGTCTTGCTCTTTTTGCAGTTTCATGAAATTAAATTGTAAACAACTACAAAATGACTCACTTCTTTGACTTCCTAGCCACAATATTAATAATAATAATAAATAATAAATACAAGGGTGTAAAGAAAATCATTTTTACAGCTTGCCATTTGGGAAAGCTGAAGCTAACATTTACTAGCCCAGACATCAGTTCAACTAGCCCCAAAAGCTTTTTGAAGAGCAGAATTGATCTCACAGTTCTTCAGTTATTCGAAGCAGTTATTCCTCGAAAAAGATCACTTGCCCATCAGGCAAGTTAAAACAGAATTCACTAGCCCGATAGCAAAATCTACTAGCCCCGGGCTATTGGACACCACTTTTTTTGTAAGCTGAAATACTCAGTTATCCACTCCCCTTATGGGGCTTTTCAGTGATAATGAAACAATAAATCAAATAGAACATAATATGTTTAAGAACCCCAACTGGTAGGAGAACCAGTTGGCTATTTACAAGCCAACTGGAGGCAGCATGGCTGAGCCGTTAGAGTGCTGGACTTGCAATTCGGAGACCCCAAGTTCAAGTCCTACCCTGACCACAAGCTGGAGTTGTTCTCAGTAGTCCCGAGTCTAAATCCTTGGCCACGCTTGTAAATAGCCAAATGGTCTGCCTCCGGCCAGTTGGGATTCTTAGCCATATTGTGTTCCATTTTAGTTATTGGTTCATTATCCCTGAAAAGCCCCCTAAGGGGAGAGGATAATTAAAGCGTGGCCAAGGATTTGAACTCAGGACTACCAAGAACAAATCCGGTTAGCAGTCAGAGCGAGACTTGAGCACGGGGCTTCCGGATTACAAGTCCAGCACTCCAACCACTCGGCCATGCTGCCTCCAAATATTAAATTAAGACTTAAGAAATTGCAATGCACATTTTGAAAATAATTATTAATTGGTGACAGATCACCAAAAGGTATCTAACCACTACACTCTTACAGATCCTCTTGTGGTGAGATCTCTGTAGTTGAAATGCTACTGTGTTAACATCCAGCTGAACTTTTCTGGTAGAACTTTTGCATAGTACTACAATGGAGCCTCGACATAACAAAACGCTATATCACGAAGTCCTCAGTATAACAAATGATTTATCTCTGCCACAGTAATAGTAAAATATATGGAAAAGAACCTCAATATGATGAAATCTTGCTATTGCAAACATATTTTTGCAGTCCATTGGCCCTTTGTTATATCAAGGTTCCTCTGTATTTGCCTCTAACGACTTAACAAACAGGAATTCCGCGTGGTTGTTAGTTTGTTTTTTCATTGGCCACTATTACATGATGTGGGAGTGAAATGGTTATAAAACAATGAACACTGTTTAATTACTACTTACCTGAGTTTTGTTTGCCAGTTTTTCCTTTTCCTCTTTTTCTAAATAAACAAACAAACAAATTTAGATTTTTACATGCAAAATGGGACATTACTTAAGAAGAGAAAACGCATGATGTTATTTACAGTCAAGCCAGGTCAAGCATACCCTTCCATCCCACCCCCAAGATTTCACATAAATTTATAATTCAAAGGATGAATCCATTGGTAGTTGGAGATTTCAGATTCATCATTGCATTCCTGCATGTGTAATAAGCAGTGAATTAACACCTCAGTTTTCTTGAATTGGATGCAAATGCTTTCAAAGCAATTTTGTCCATTCATAGATATTTCAATCTGACCGAATACAGAGGAGCTATCGCAAAAAGTTTATTACTCATTATGCACACAGAAATGCAGTTTTTCATTTGATACTGGTTCTCAGCAACAACTAACTTTCAAATAGAATCTTGGGGGGTACTCTTGACCTGGCTTGACTGTAAAAATATGTGAAGGATTCAATGAAAAGTGACTTTTACCTTTTGCCGCCTGTTGAGCAGCCTATAAGAAAATAATGAAAATATTTAAAAATGAGAGATAATGTTCACTAAACCTTGAGTGCAAAGGTTTACATGTAACGTGCATTTGTACTGCAACCCAAGTAACAACTATTTATCCTTAAGATCACTTTAAACTACGATGTTACAAATGAAACATCGAAAGTCTAAATTAAAATGAAAGCTCTGTTTTCCTTTGGACCTAGATGTATACAAGCACCTAACAAAAACACACAGATGCTGCTTTAGTTTGCAAGTCACCTTCGTTACCTATAATTATTGAAATAAATAAACTGAGAAATATTGATTTTGACCGGGTAGAATGCACTCCTGATACAGGTTGGTGTGAGATTGTATGACATGGTGTTGATTGAAAAGATCTTGCAACACATTAGCTGGTATTTTCACAGATTTTGCAAGGGCATATGACATCATCACTAAAATGCCATTGGGTTAAAAATCAGGGCGCGGTTCCTCAAAAGATGGTTAAGTTTAACCCAGCATTAAGCCAAATTTTATGCAAGGTTTTCATGTCTAAGAACACGTTACTCGAGCGTACAAAATACTTTTGTGTCTTTACTACAAGATTCAGTGATGATGACATAGAATTTTATTCTAAGCAATGCATAGGAAGGTAAATACAAAAATAGAACAAAATTTTTATTCCTGGCTTAGCGCTAATCAGCCTTTCAGGAACCGGGGCCAGTTGAATCCACTCCCAATTTTTGATTAATAATAGTTTTACCTTTTTAGCAGCCTTCTCTTTTTCAGCTTTCCTTCTTTTCTCTTCCTCTTCTTTCCGCTTTTTTTCCTCTTCCTGTTGACGTCTTCTTTTCTCCTCTCTTTCCTGCTCAAGCTTTTGCTGTTTTTCACGCTCTCTTTGTTCCCTGAAAATTAGCAAATCACTAGTCAAGTAGGATTGCATTGTAAATCAGCATGTTGTGATTTTTTAACCTTTACAAAAATCACTGATAATTGTTGAAAAATAAAAAAAAGTATTTTGAAGCAGCATCAACACATAAGATGCCACTGCTAATAGAGACCTTAAGATACACTCTTTCCATGCACAGGTACGGGTAAATTATAGGTACGTGTAGCCGTTAATAAGAGTAGATTCCCTCTTACCCTGGAGAAACGGCTAGGCTACCACATAGAACATTGATGCTATTATCACATTTGGGAAATCATGTTTCCCTATGGTATAACTAATTTTGCAACAAAATAATTTTATTAACAACTCTACAACATTACATTAAACTTTACGGCCTGAGACTTGAATGTTACAACTTTACAAAAAAATAAGAGCTACACTACACTCTCTCATGTAAATTAAATCAAGACTTAAACATGACACCAGAAATAAATAAATAAATAAATGGACAGATAAATAAACAAATAACAGAAAAAAAACAGAGAGAAGGAGGGGACAAGTTTTCTCCATTCAACAGGTACCGCGTCTATAAGACCCATTAACCTAAAAAAATAAAAGGGAGGCCCCTGTAAACCTTTTTCAAGAAAATATCACCTTCAATTAAAAGTCTAACTACAAGGCAAATATCCCCTACCAATACCTGTGGGCAAAAACAGTGTACGTTATGGTCCCTAACGTTCTTACCTTTTCAGCAACAATGACAACAACCTAACAATAAAAACAACCAAAAAGGAAAGTCTTACTTTTCACGTCTCTTTCTTTCTTCATTCTGAGCTCTTATTCTTTCCTCTTCTAACCGCTTCTGTTTCTCAACTTCCAGCTGGAAAGGAATAGGAAATTTGAAACTTTAGACTGTGCAACACATCCAATTTGACACTTTAGACTTGTGCAACACATCCATGCAGGTCAAAGACAGGACAGATTCTGCTAGACGATGTTTTTTTGAGAAAAGTGAGATAGAGTCACAGGAATAGTTGCACAGGAATCATCCTTCAACAGCATGCAAAGAAAGTCGGGTGCGATAGCCCGGGGCTAGTAGATTTTGCTATAAGGCTAGTTATTTTTGTTCTTAACTTGCCTGACGGGCAAGTGCTGTTCTTGGGGGAAATTCAAATTACAGAAGGATTGTAATCAATCCTGCAAATCAAAAAGGGTTTTGGGGCTAGTTGAAATGACTTGTGGGCTAGCATATGCTAGCTACAGCTTGCCCGAATGGAAGGCTGTAAAACTGAATTTCTTTGCACCCTGAACTTCAAGTACAACATTACTGCATATCGATCATTTTTAGTTTTCTTAAGAAACAGCTAATTCAGTCTAAAATAGCACCTGTTTCCTTTGTTTTTCTTTTTCCTCCTCTTCTTTTCTTTTCTCTTCCAATTCCATTGCAATCTTCTCCATTTCCTACAATGTACAGTTAGTCATTAGCCACAAAAAGTTTTCATTTTCAAACAAAGAATGTCATAACCCAATCGGCGCACTAATTCTTTACGCTTCCACAGTACCAATCATCATTAAGTAGTTGTCTCTGTAAAATTATAGAGTAGGCAAAAAACAATTGGGTCCCCTTTGCCTGAGTACTAACTGGATTTGTTTCTTGATGGGCCTCAGCTCAAATCCTTGGCAACGCTTGTAAAGAGGGTCCCCAATGGGACTTTTGGAATTAGCGGGATTTGCCTTATTTGGAGGCTGCAGGGGTTGAAAAAAGCTTGAATTCCAGCTTGTCATTTTGCAAGCAGCTCTCATATTTTGCTTGCCTGAGGCCACCTCTCCCTCGTCTTAGATAATGATTTTATTAGAAGATAACTTGCCAGGACCCTTGCCCACTGGGCAAGTGAACTTTATTATTATCGCTCTTATTATAAGAAGAACACACCTTTTCTCTTCGTCTCTGTTCAGCTTGCAACTGCTTCTTGCTTTTAGGTTTTGGCTTTAAAAAGAAATTGTTTGTTTCAATAAGAATTCCATAACCGGTGGTGCAAAGTAGCATTTGAAATATTTTAGCAAATACTATAGTCACTTACAACTTCCCATTCACTAACAGAAGTATTACATGTCCCAGCTGAGACGCATGTCTCAGGGACAATATTCCTCTTTGCCTTAAGTTTCCTTTGAGAACTGCTATTTATGTACAGGAAGACTCGTGAAACTAACAGCCTTTTTGGATATTACAAGACAATACCCCCCCCCCCCTTCCACCCCAAGCATAGGTTCACATGAATTCTCTTGATTGAGTAAGAGGGTTGTAAGCAAGTGTAGTTAAGAATTAAAACTTGTATGAAAAAACGTTTGTGCCCTAGTGCCTACAGCACTTGTCAACAACAATTTCAAAGCAATACTTGTCACATGAAAAGAATCCCACTCATGCTACCATACTCTTATATACTACACACAGCAGGTAATACCAACCTTTGCTACAGGAACAGGAGTTTTTCCTTTCTTGCTTGCTTGCTAAAATGATTATTTTTAGAAAAAAAAATAGTAACAATCAGTAATAAGGCAAGGAATGGGTAAGCGAGAGGCCATTTACTGAAAATCTACAAGAATTCAAAACCTAAACAGTATCCACACCTTTTTGGAGGAGTCTCTTTTCATATCTTCCTTGTGTTGGTTTAATTTGGTCTTCAAAACCATCAACTAGAACCAAAACAATATTTTACATCATAAGAACAGAGAAAAAGACACTCTTACCCACAGCGTGCAAAGAAAGTGGTGTCCGATAGCCCACGGTAAGTGGATTATTTTTGCTATCAGGCTGGTGAATCCTGTTCTTAACTTGCCCAACGGGCAAGTGCTGTTTTTTGGGGTAATTCAAATTACAGAAGGATTGTAATCAATCCTGCTAAGGGTTTTGGGGCTAGTTGAAATGACTTGTGGGCTAGTACAGGCTAGCTACAGCTTGCCCGAATGGCAGGCTGTAAAACTGACTTTCTTTGCACCCTGTAACCAATATACAGTAAGAGCTAATGTCAGACTTACTATTACAAACTTTTGTCAAACTTACAGTTTCCTCTCTGAATTCCTCTGGAACATGTTTGCCTTTCTTTCTCCGATTCTGATAAGAAAAAATGTCAATAAACTTAAATAAGCACAGATCGATCTTCTCCTAACATTTTAATAACTAATTTTCTTCGTGGCTTTGTAATTTACCTTTGCAGTGTAAAAGTGATTTTTACCTTGACTATCTCCATAATGCTGTCTATGTCACCCTCACCATCGATATCTTCCTCTTCTTCTGTGTCCTGGTATCTGTTTTAATATGAATGGTTGTTTAAGTCAGTTTTTCCACTCGTTTGAACTGCAGATAAAATAACTTTTTAATGATGTGATAATGAGTTACTTTAAGGAGGCTGAGTGGTGAACGGTTAGAGAGCTGGACTTGTAATTCGGGGACCCCAAGTTAAAGTCCCTCCCTGACGGCTAGCTGGATTTGTTCTTGGTGGTCCTGTGTCCAAATCCTTGGCCACGCTTGTAAAATAGCCAACTGGTTTGCCTCCTACCAGTTGGGATTCTTAACCATGTTATGTTTCACTTCAATTGTTTGTTTCATTATCCTTAAAAGCCCCATAAGGGGAGAGGATAATAAAATTATTTTATTTTATTTATAACCTGAATATATTAAGGCATTATCAATGGCAACACAGTGTTCTCCCTTATTAATCTAATCAAGCCAAATAGGGTTGCAATTTTATCCTGCATTTTTTTTCAAACAAGGAGATTATTTGAATAACAGTTGCATGATATTCAACAAACTCCTTCAATTATTGAGAGTTTGTGATATAAATCATAACTGGAAGAACACCAAATTGGATAACGCGATGTCACACAACTGTATGGTGGCCTAAGACTGCCATAACAAAAAACCCAATTTCTTAACGAGTTTCTTGTAATATTATGTTTTGTTTGCTTTTTTGGGTGTATTGGTTTATTTTTAGTTTAATGTTGGTTTGTTTTTTTTTGTTTAATCACAGAAATATTTTAACTTAAAATAAAAAGTAAATTAATTCAGAAATTATTTTCAATGAAAAGAAAATATCTCAAGAACAGAATAAAAACGAAATGATTTTAAAATGAATTTATTTCGAACGAAAACAAAATTTTATTTACTAATAATAATAATTTTTTACTAATTTTAAAAAAATATATTTGAAAAGAAAGGCATTGTAAACTAAATTAAAAGCAAAATTGTCCATGGCCTATCGTTGCCATAGCAAAAAAAAAAAAAAAAAAAAAAAAAAAGGCGTGTGGCCTATCGTTGCCATAGACCAGAATGCATTTCGGTGCATCTGTTTTCAAGATGGCGACTGCACGGATTCGAAACGAAGAGTGGCAGCAGGACGACGATCTAAAAGATATGTTAGCTCGATATGTAAAAGAAAATCTTAGACGCAGAGAGATCTTAGACTTCGTGTGTAGGGATTTTGATCAATATGCGTGGAGTCTTCGGTCTCTGGACAGACGACTTGAGTATTTTAACATCCGGTACACATACCGTAACGTCGAGCTTGGCGAGATCGAAACTGCCGTGAGACAAGAAATGGATGGCCCAGGTAAACTTCTTGGATATAGAGCTTTGCACAAAAAACTAAGGCAGATTCACGAGCTAAATGTTCCACGAGACGTTGTGTATACCTCGTTCTGTGACCGTTCATAGGAGAAGTGAGCTAGACACTCTGCCTTCTTGGTCAAGGGATCAGCATTTTCGCCTTGGCATATGTTGCCATTGTTGTTGATATATTTGTGGAATGTCCCGTCTATAAACTCTTCCACCGTTACATATTCCCCGTCAATTGTTCCCATGTATATCTTCTTGTAACTCATGGTCTCCCCAAAAAGGATTTCATTATCGCTTGCTATAAGCTCTTCTTTCAGTTTAGCTGCGAAATTCCGCGCGAGGTAGTCTTCCGAAGCCTTTTCTAGATATCTCTTCACCACCCACGTAGAGCCTTGGAATCCTCTGTCATTAGAAGTCGCTTTAAAGGCCTTCCGAAATCCACCTGTTCCAAATGGCTGGGATTCAATAGAAAACTCCACGGCAGTTGGTCTTCCGGTCCATGCCATTACCGACATGTCAAAATTGAACATCTCAACAGAGGTTGTGGTATTTGGGATGAGCTTTCCCAATCTTAGCATGTCAACCACGGACAGGCTCCGCGGAACAAACTTGCTAGGGCTTTGTAATGACACCCGTTGTGGTAGCGATGCCACAGCAACCGCAGCCTTCCCATGTTCAGCATTATCACCCTCGGAAATGTCGTCGATCTTTCTCTTCCGCCGCTCACAGAGAACTTCAACCGGAGCGTCTTGGACTTTACCCTCAATGAATCGCACGTGGATTACTTTCAAGTTTGGTAACTGTTTTAGCGAGTAACAAGATGGCCCTTGCTCCCCTGCGAGTACATCGCATGACATCGTTTCCAACATACCGAAGTGCTTCATGCAAGCTCTCTTGATGTTGCTGATGGAGATTTCGTCGAAGTCTTCGAAGGACACGAACTCGCGCGCACCAACTCGAGAGTATTTCTGTGCTTTTCCCGAAACCTCTGCGCTAAGGCGCTGTACAACTAAGGTCTCAAGCTCTTTGGCTACCTTACTAGAATCCTTCTTGGCTCTCTTCCCTTGGCGCAGCTCCTTCATTTTATCTTTAAACTTACTCCAAGTTTGACCTCCGGCAGCCATTCTTGAAAACAGATGCACCGAAATGCATTCTGGTCTATGGCAACGATAGGCCACACGCCTTTTTTTTTTTTTTTTTTTTTTTTGCTATGGCAACGATAGGCCATGGACAATTTTGCTTTTAATTTAGTTTACAATGCCTTTCTTTTCAAATATATTTTTTTAAAATTAGTAAAAAATTATTATTATTAGTAAATAAAATTTTGTTTTCGTTCGAAATAAATTCATTTTAAAATCATTTCGTTTTTATTCTGTTCTTGAGATATTTTCTTTTCATTGAAAATAATTTCTGAATTAATTTACTTTTTATTTTAAGTTAAAATATTTCTGTGATTAAACAAAAAAAAACAAACCAACATTAAACTAAAAATAAACCAATACACCCAAAAAAGCAAACAAAACATAATATTACAAGAAACTCGTTAAGAAATTGGGTTTTTTGTTATGGCAGTCTTAGGCCACCATACAACTGCTAGTAAGACAATGACTGTTGTTCTTACATTGTGGCATTCTATATACTCAGGGTATTCAAGACACTTTCATGGACAACATGACACTGGTTATATTGTAACTTAGAATGCATTGATTACAGCCTAGTGGGCAACAACCTAATGTTGGTATCATTATTTAGGTGGCTGCTTGGTAATAAGGGAGGCATGAGTGTAACCAGTTATTAACCATCATACATTCTTACCTTGAATCAAAGTCCACATCTGAAGAACAAGGGTGTTGTTTAGATCCACAGAAGTATGTGAGAAAGTTACTTGTTCCTGCACCTTCACCATCTAATTGGTCCAGAAAATATTTGTATCAATCACATGCAGGAATGCAGAGATGAATCTGAAATCTATCCCTTCTAATGGACTCAACATTCATCCACTAAATAACGGAATCTTAGGGGGTATGTTTGACCTGGCTTCACTGTCATTTTATAATAATCATGACTAATTCTTTGCAGAAACAGTACTTAACAAATTATTTGGCAACTTCCACGACTGATATACAATTCTCCACATGACAATCATTGGTCATACGCATTTGATTCACATTGCATCTTGTTGATTTATGTTTGTTGTAGACTGCTCATTAGTTAAAAAGGGCAGAAGGCTGATACATGTTGAAATTCTCCTACCCCTTCCCATTTTATAGCACATTCATTACTGCCGTTTCCCCCCCGCCCCTTAACTACTACCATAAGTATAGTGTTTAAGTGTTTTACAACATGATAAATGCATTTGACATGGATACAAAGTTGTGGAATATTAATATTACTGGACATCAGAATGCTTATTGAGTGACATTGTTAAAAGTTCACATTTCTGTTATTGACTACTACAATCATAATGGTAGTCAATGCAAAAAACAAAAATGACAAAAATTTAAAATCCCAAGAAAGTAATAGCAGCATGAAAACGTTTTGCCCCAAGGGCTTCATTTGAATAGGCCACTTCAGAGTTCACATTCACATTCAAAACAATGTTAAGTCAAAAACCTTTATTGTGAAAATGATTTTTATTGTTACAATATTATAAAAGTCATTTTTATAACAATAGCTTCGCACTTAGCCTCGCCTTGAAACAGAGGTTGGGACAACTTAGAAATGGCCTATTGTAGCAATAGGACATCACATGCTGCAGACTTTACCCCAATAAGGACCAACAGCAATTTTCTCCTAACAATGTCCAAAGCTTATCATGAGATGAGGTTATGAGAATTAATTAAATGATCACCTAAGAGAAAATACTTTAATCTTTTATCAAATTCTCTCAACTCATTCTTTAAGGAAATATATAGAGATGAATTTAGAGAATTTGTATGTGGATATTGGGGCCTAAAGGGTTCAAAGAGTGCTGAATCATCATACCATAACTTAGTCAAGAAGTGAAAGAATAGACCCTTCCATGGTTTTTTCAAATTTTGATATGGACCAGTAAGGCAAAAGCCATCAACTCCACTGGGAAAGGGCGTCTTAAAATTAGTCAAGTCAAGTTAAGTCAACTTTTTTTAGGCAGGGTAGCCCTGTCAGTCAATGGCTGCTATCAAAAGGGGCCCTGCGTAAATTATGACTAGATGATAAAAATTTAAAACGTAAAAATTACTTTAAAATTATGTATAAGGATTTTAAAAAGTGCCTAAAACGGAAAATACATATCATCATAAATTGTGTAAGATCAAGAAATATAAGACAGCTATTGAAGAAAAACAATTGCCAAGTTTGAAAGTGATGCATCTTTAGTGAGCAACTATATAGCTATTTACAGTGATTTGTATGGTGGGGGCACAAACTTTGCCCACCACCAAACAAACCTCTGTAGAATCTTGTAACTTTGAGGAGCTATAACTTTGTTACTTTTCAACAAATTGCTTTCAAACTTAGCTGTTTTACTACCTTTAAGGTGCTCTCTCCAGTGGACTAGGCAGATTTTCCCTATCTTCTCCATGTCAAAGGTTGGAAAAAAAGGTCTATTTTGTTTGTCAAACCTCAATTATAATAAAAGTACATAACTTTTTATCACCTCCCAACTTTTTCCTCAAAAACATTCCTGACCCTCCCCCTATTTGTACCAGTCCCTACCCCTCCCTCCAAGTGATGACCAGTGGGTACCATAAATCCTGTATTAAGCCTCCTGGGGGCTCAACACCCCACATGAAGACTCTGTTATAAAAAGGTCATGCCATATCACAAAACCATCCCTGGTTTACTTAAGAGAAAAAATGGGTCAAAGATTATTAACAAACCAATAATATTTTAGTTTAAACTTTGCTGTCTCTAAACTGCTTTGTGATAGTACAATAAACTTTGTGAGTGTGTCAAACATTCAGGTCATATTTGAACTGGAACAACATTTATAAAATAACTAAGATAGTATGCGTACTCTGATTGGCCAAGAGGTGTGTTTGCATGAGAGTATGTAAACATGGTTGTGACGACAAGGATGTTTTGCTTTTTGCGCGCTTAGCATGTAAGCATGAATTACGAGATGAGTGTTTAAGCCAAATGTATAATGAGAAAAAACATTTCTCAAAGTTATTATCTGTATAATTCTCGCTTGAATCTACAGTAAATTTGCTCAAATTCAACAAAATTTACTAAGAAATGTACCGACTGAAGAATTCATCGTTCATGGCTAATCAGTATTTGCACTTTTTTTGTTCTTTGTTGCTGAACATACGACATTATTTTTTTTGTCTTATTAAACTCTTCATTTTGCTTGCGCACTTAATATTACTTGTTTTCCTCTATACACTGATGGTCCACAAAAAGTAATGAAAGCAGCTTAAATAGAGGTCTAAATACTTTGCTAGTAACAACAGCAATAAGTTTACTAAAGTGACAAGCTGAGTACAGATATATAAATAGTGACACTATACATAAACATATGAAAAATTAAGTTATGAGAACAAATGAGTGTGTTTCTCAGTAATTATTAGGTAATCTTTGCCTAAAAAGTACAAATAACGTTTCCTTTGATGAACTATTAGGAGAATCTTATCATTATTAATATGCAGTTAAAATATATGCTACGGTTACCAAAATTACTAAATATTTGACGATAACAACACGAAGTCGATGAAACGTTTTCATCTACATCGCGAGTAATACAGCGTAAATGGAATTGTCAATAAAATATTACTTCTAGTGTTTACGTGTCGCCCAATCGTGAACCAGCGTGATAACTGATTGAGTCACACGATACCAACAAGTTACATTACGAGGGAAATCAATATTTAGGAGGGTTTAGCCTTCGAAACTATTCAAAATCACTTTACCTTCTTTCCAACCAAAGATGTCCCGCAGGAAATCGAAGAAAATCTAAATATAAAGATATACGAAAATTAAATATATCCAGGAATATTACATTTGTACGAAGGTGTAAATTCGCAAACCGAATTAATCGCAAGGACTTCTTGGCTATTACTTTAGCTTTGTCTCCCCAGTTTTATCAAAGAAGTAAAGTTACAGGTCTTTTTATGTCTTATAATTACCTGATCATAGTCTGATCGACAAGAATCGTTTTTGTATTCTGCAGAGAAAAGAAAAATATATTGAAGTATCCGACAAATCTAACGTTGAAAATTGAAGTAACCACACGCAAACCGGCCTGATACGTCTGAGAATGCAACTTCGCGACGTAGATATATCGAATAGCTTAAAGGTCATGGGTAATAAACGAATTTGTCCAACTTATTTTAAAAGTGAGGTCTTACCTAAGGTAAGAGATTCAAACGCTTTGCTGACTTCATCAAAAAGCTTCTTTTCCGAAGGAACGTCACCTTGGTTCTATGATATAAAGCGAAAGAAAGTCAAACGTTACACAAGTTGATGAAATTACAAGTGCACAGGTTCCAGACTGGAGTAGTGAAAAACACGAAACAATTCTGGGATATAAATACAAAGGAGAATTCAATATCAAAAGATCTCTGGAGCATTTAAGGTGGAATGGATGATAAAAGCCATTATCAACAGAGCATAAACAAGCTTTGACGGAACACAAACCTTGTCCGGGTGACACTGAAGGGCAAGCTTCTTGTAGGCCCGCTTAATTTCATCTGCAAAATAATCCACATCTCTCAGTAACAGGGACAACAAACGACTCCATCTCTCAAAGAAGTGTTGTAAGGTATATAATGAGAGAATCTGTGGAACATATGATCTTGAAAACCTCACACAATCCCGATTCTACTGCCCACTTTGAAGTCGGAAGTTCATTACGATGAACCTCTACAGTACGGTGGGGTTTATAGTTCGAGATATATCCATGGAAATACCTACTTTCTGACGAACTGTTGTCCACTCCTAATATCTTGAGGTACTCTTTCTTCTCTTCTTTTGGCATTTTTTCGATTTTTCTTTCATCTATCCGTAAAACCCTCCATCAAATTTCAAGGACTTCTAAACTCAATCGCCTCTAACGCTTTGTAAATTCAACATGGCGATCCCTTCCGATGACGTCACGTGGCTAAACCTATCCCAGCGTGCATTGCGGCTGCTAATGTCGACCCGAAAGTTGAGTGAGGGACTACTCGTAGCCCGCGGATGTGAATAATTAGTGAGTAGCCTGGGAGAGCATCCGGTTTTTTCCGCTTTAGTTTCTAGTTTGAGAGAAGCGACGACCGGAAATATGTCTGCGGTTCGCAGACGAATAACTGAACACTTCACTGAACAACAACGATTCCAAAAACCGCTTTTCGGCCGCACCCGTCGATTCGGAGTCACAGGCTTAAAAGAGTTAAGAGGACGTTTCTATTCAACAGCAAGAACGTGCCTTGAAATTAGACTGCCTTGATTTTTCCCCTCTAAATTCTTGGGCCAGCAGCCCTTAACGATTAAACAGGGACGAACAACTCCTATACCGGACCAGTTTATTTTTAACTTTTTATACAATTGTACATAATAATGACAAAACACATTTTTTTCCCCGCAAAACTTGAAACTCCGCTCCATCTCTGAGTGCATTCGAAGTATGTTTTTCATAAGAAGAAACAAAAAGCAAACTGCGATGATAAACATAAGAAAATATAAACGCATTTCAGGAGAGAAATAAAACTTTAATATGACGGTTCATTTTCTCTGTTTTGAGTTCTAAATATCACAAATTGTTCCCCAGCGAGAGTAGGATGTACGCTTCACCGCCATCAATCTTTACGTAAGGACTTAGTGTCAAGGAGGTGGGCGGGAGGTGCGGGTGTTTCCTGCATTACAGCCTGTGGGTTAGCTATATTACTTTACTTCCGGTAATTTGATGTTGCTAAAATCACAACGAAAGGTACTAACATAGGCGTACCACTCGCAATGAACCTGGAATGCTACAACCTCGTATAAAACTGTTTCAAGAGACAGTTCTGTGCTCTTGCGTGTTGCTTGTTGCGTGTTGCGTGTTGCGTGTTGCGTGTTGCGTGTTGCGTGTTGCGTGTTCTTATCAGTTCCATCTATGTTCTAGAGCATGTGCTTCTGTCTAACGTTTGCGCCAGTACAATCTCCTCCAGACTAAACAGGAAAATTTGCCCTCTCCCCAGCCCCAGGGGGGTACTTCGGATTTTAGGTGACGGGCATGTTCGGATGGGGGGCGAAATTCACAACACAAAAAAAATCTTTAGGGCTCCCGACAAAACCGCAAAAAATCCTATGCCAAATTTCCCGAACCTTACTTTGAATTTTCAGATGCAATGCCAGGAGTGCGTTAAACATTAAAGACTTAAAACAGCCGCAAAAACAAGTTTGATAGTGTACTTTATTCGCAGAACGACGAGGCCGGATCACGCGCACGCAGGCACTATCACGAATCTTCAGATTGTTTTGAATACGCAAAAAAATCGTCACTAAAAGGCAAGCCACCAGAAAAAAAATATTTGGCTAATTCTCCTACCCAAAAAATCCCGGCATCGAAAATTTTACACCCCCAAAAAACCCTTCGGTCATCCCCGTCACTTGAAATCCGTGGTCCCTCCCTCTGGGTCCTCACCCCCTATTCCCTAAGTTGTTTTGGTCTAAAATCCATCGTGTTATGTCCTAAACAACATCAGGTAAGAGGAGGAGGGGGAAAAGGACGTTTCCCATTTTTGCTGAGAAAAGAAAAAAATAAGTATTTTTGTGATCTGTCTCGACATGTTTTGTCCGAGGTTGTAGCTTTACCTAAAAAGAACAAGTAGAACGAGGCGAGCAGACAAATGATAACCGGGAACAATTGTACCGTAGAAAATTGTATTACATTCACGTCAGGAGCCCCTAATTCACGCTTAAGAACTTGCAAATTGGAAATAAAAACAGTTCAGTATAAGAATTATACAGAATAGGGCAGTTTGATAGGATTTAAGGCAGCCTTTTCCCCGGCTGTAAAGCCAGAGAAAAGCGCCCTTGGGACGAGGTTGGATTTAAAGCAGTCGTTTGAGAGGAAGGGGTTAAAGAAATGGTTCGAGCCTCTTTGAAATGAACGCCAGGGGCGCATATATATAAGTAACTAAACTAAAACTGTGTTTTCTTGCCTCGGTGTGTGTTGATCGAATAGACCTTGACCCCAGACCGCATGAGTCGCCTGAGCCTCTATTTCTAATGTAGTAACATTCTCGACCCCAGTGCTTACGGGTTTGGAAAAGAGCGCGTAAGTTCTCTCCTCTACATGCGCAGAAGAGCTCTGGGTCGAGATTGATGCAGTAATTAAATTGGGTTAGCATTAGGTAACATCGGCTGAAGTCAGATTGTTTCTTTCAGTAAAATTACATGAAGAACAACTTAAGTCCAACTTTACTGTGTAATATAATAGTGAAATAGAAAAACTCCACTGTGATGCTTTGAACCCGGGTCACTTGCTTTATAGCCTACATCCATATCCACTACACCATCGAGGACTAGCTGCCAAATCCAGTAATTTTTAAAATATACATGTTCTTATATATGCCGTACCCCATTACAATATTTGAAAGCTAACCGTTTTCAGTCCAGTGCTTAACCCTAATCACTGCAGATCAGTGCTTAACTCTCTACTGTTTTCTCTCCATAACTGGCGCTCTGTAGCTTTGGTTTCTTCAGCTATTCTAGCCTCATTCTACATTCCAGTCTCGTTCCATTATGAAAATAATGCGTTGTGTAAAATTCATCAGGTGTCCAATCTGGCTTCAGTCGATGTTATCTAATGATAACCATTAAACTGCTGCTGCTTAAACTAGCACAGGTCACCCAGACCCTGTGAGTGTACCACAGGTCGATTCCTGTTGAATTATAGTGTCTGCATGGAGGATGCGATCCTAAAATTTGTAGGAAGTACTGAATAAAAGTCAATGACTCTTACTCTGCAGTTAAGTGTTCTTGTCGTTAGTGTTCACTCGAAGTTTCACAATAATTTGCTCAAAGTCACCCTCCATTCACTAAAATATACAAGGCGAAAGGAAGGTGGCATGAAATAAATTCTCAGCCGCCATCGCTCTCTTTCCAACTCCACTTTTTCCACGGCGAAAATTCGAACTCCAATGGTAAATAAACACGCCAGGCTCTTAGAAATAGGACCACCCCAGATATGGAAACCAATGAAGCTTCCCGAAGAAAAAACACCAAAAATGGCCGAAAATACCTGTGCCGAAGTGGCTGGGCAAAACCAGTGGCTGGGCACTGTATCCGGCATCCAGGGCTATCTGGGGTGGCCTTTCCAGAGACCTATACGTCACTTGCTCAAAGTCAGCTTCTCCCTCAGGAAACATATTTGGTCCAGGGCTAAGAACCGTTTAGCACGGGTAACCGGGCAAATTGGGCGGACGTTCGGATACAGCACTTTTCCGACAGCTATGTCAAGGGTCATTAACAAAGATAAAAAGACCGTCCTTGGGACCGGCATAGCTACTATCCATTCTCGTTACCAAAACAGCAATCCTTTACTGCCATGGGTGGAGAACGTAGCTGCTGACCAAAAGGACCGCGGCTATAGCTGACATTTTGCGACGCCACCTTTGTCCAGTCAGAGGGTATCAATGTCAGCCGTCAAACGGCCTAAAATTTAACCGTTAGTAGGTTATGTGTCAAAAATGCAGACTAATATTAATCCTCAAAAAGTTTCATGGTATTTCAAATCTCACTATTCAGCTGATCTTCACCAACTGGAGTGCTCAGTCCTGGAGAATCTCTAAACTGGAAAGGGAAACAAGTTCCCATGTTTTCAAAACGCTCTCTCTAAGCATAACAAGACCGTACAACTTGCTTTAACTGAAAAGATTTTAAGATTTTTAACTGAGGTGTAAAGGCCAAGACAACCTCCAAAACATAGCAATTAAAATCTTGGACTATAAATTTCCACTCAATTACCGTCAAACGTTCAACCGTCAGAGTGGGTAGAACGAGAACGAGACTGGACATTACCGAGGTGGCTGTGCGCACGTTCAAAGGACTGGCCATTCGCCATTTTCACATCTCCGATAATACGCCTTATTTGACCCCCTAAAACTTTGCGTAACCTTTGGTTTTTTTTTTAATTTCTCCTGGGTATTAAAGTGGTCTCAAGGGAAATAAAAGACATTTTGGGGAGCAAAGAAGGTGTATTATGGGAGATGTGCAAATGGAAACCGCACAGTTTGGCAATGTCTTCTTCCATGAGTCGAATTTTGGTAACTATACTTTCTTCTGGGGTTTAAAAAAGCGCGAGAAAAAAAAAGAAGAAAAGAAGATGAGACAAAGCAAAAGACAACAAAAAGAAAAACGAAATCGAAAACCGCGCATGAAATATCCATTCGAGGATATTACTTGTAAAGCCATCAAACTAACTCGAGAATTCAGCAGTTTTTAACTCTCCAGGGAGCCAGTTTACCCCGGGTTCAACTCAGTTGGTAAGAAACAACTTTCTTCTTTCATTCCGCAGCATATACAGCGCCACAAAACTTGACATTTTGCTGCTTATTCCGCTGTCGATGTCATAGTGAGGTCTCGATCGAAGTCAGAGCAAAAACAGAAACGAGAACTTTCTGCAAGCTACTGAAAAGCTATTCATCAGATCGCACGACTTTTCTCGAATTTGTTGCTTTGTTTCTTGAAGCATTTGAGGTAACTGAGCAGGGTCGTAGCCAAAAGAAAAAAAATTCTTATTTGCATTTGACAAAAAAAGCCGGAAAAAAATTAATTTTTTCTCTCATAGCTACCTGTCTGAATATATAAAACTTACTGCCAATTTTTTTTCCCTTAAGGCACACAAAAGAAAATTCCTAGACTGTCTTAAGCCCCTCGCTGTCCCCCTGGATTACTGAAGATTGCGTCACTCTGAAATGTTTGGTCCCCGTCGTGATTTGTTGGAACAAGATTGAGTTCTTCTACGTCGACTCTCCTCTACACATTCTTCGCCATATTGCCAACCTTAACTTACGCACAAACGCCCCAGGTATGGGGTTCACGGTTACTTTCTAGTGAAATGGTAAAATTCAATGAAAGACCAGCTACCAATCTTACTACTGTCATAATGTAATAACCCTCTTCATTTCGGTGCTCAAGAATTCATGAAGTTAAAACTGCTAAAAAAACTGACATTTCTTTGTGAAGACCGAAAAACAAATGGACATATGAAACTACTGCCAAAGACTGGAGTTCCCATTAGACTGATTACATCATAGAATTTCGTCAAAGGACCCATAATGACTAAGCTCAATTAGTTGAAAGAACTAAAGCTTTAAGTTTAATTGGGTTGGCTTTGAGTTGTCCTATGCATTGAAAGGTCAATTATCGGTTCAGTTAACGCGGCGATAAGGATAATCTCGCTAATGGTAAGAGGATTTGAGCAGTTCTGATCCCTTTAAACTATTTCTTAATGCCTTAGTTTGCTGAGGTTACCATCTGCTGACGTGTTGTACTGTCCCACTGTCTTGCTTATGCTTAAGAACTGGCTCAATCATGTTTTGGCTTTGGAAAACCAAACGCAACTGTAAATTAATAAGCCGGGAATTAGTGAGTTCAATACTCCGAGGAGGTCCTTAAGGTGGTTGAGTAGGTTCGGACCAAGCATAAAAGAATCCGAAAACATGTATTGAGTGACGTAACTTTTACTCTGCTAATAGTTTTTCCCTTGAAATAATCAAACGTTCGCAAAATTTCGAATGTTGCTTTTTCAGGACGGATCCAGAAATTTCAGTAGGAAGGGTGAGGAGAATCGCCAGATATATTATTAACACTATTTATTTTCCGGTTAAAAACTTCGAGAGTGTCTCTGTCCAAAAACTAAGGCGCTAGAAGACAGACTTCCTAGGAATTCTTAAAATTTTATCACATGTTAGACAATAGCGGCGGCCCAATCGGCTCCCGAGCTCTTGCTCAAATGATGTTCTTAGCCATATCCTTACTAAGGAAAGATCGCACTTTTCAGCTGCCCTTAACCCTGAAATAAATCTTCGGATTGAAAATTTCACAAACCTTGCTACATTTGGGTCAGCCAGAAAAACGTCAGGTAGATCTACAAACAACCAAACAAACTCGATCATCACGTTCGCGCGTGCTTGCCGGAAAGATAAAGGGATCTGACGTTCTTGCTTGTTTACGATTGCGACCAAAAAATATTGGGACACTCCTTCATTTCTAGAAAATCTCAAAAATGGGATCTAGATGGCGAGCATGTTACTAATCTCAAAGTTACGCATCCTAGGGTCATGGGAATAAATTGGATGTGGCAGTTTTGTGTTTAGATTTCGGCTGCCCAGTTAAGTGCTTCTTAGATCAGCGACACGCAACTTGTCCATTGATTAGATTTTTCACAGAAAAAGATGAAAATAATTTTCCATCTTTTTGTACTGATGCAGACTCTTTTCACTAAAAAAGACAAAAGAGACCTTTTATTTGTAGTAAGGACTATATGGAACAGTCTAAAGGATGCACACTTACTCCACTATAAAAGGTTTTCGATCGTCGATTGAATACCAACGGCTTTTAAATCCAACAAGAATACTTGGAATTATTTCGATAAAAATTACAAGTGACGTAGTTATCTCCTTAAAACGACTTGAGAGTTCCCGGCTGTACACAAATGCTCTATTCGGGGACTTTTCAATAAGAGTTGTTTATGCAGTTCTTTCATAGGTTATTCTATGTCGATTTATGTATGAGATATATACCAAGTCCGCAGGCTTTGTTAGGTATAAAGCACTATTCTTTGCATTTCACCACACCGAATTCATGATCGGGGCGTAGGTTGATAGATGTAAATAGATGTTAGCATGGAAATTATTGGATTGCGAAATCAAAATATGAAGATCTGTCAGCTATCAAACCAATTTGTGCCGGATTAGACTAAATCCCGATGAACGTACATGCAGGGGTTGAAATAGCCACCCCGATAATATGCTTAATTCAGTTCAGGTTCATTGTGGAAAAGCGAACACGTCTCTAAGACTTGAGATCAATTCCCCTCTTATCGCGACCACCAAATCTGAGGTACGTTAATGAAAGTTTTATAGAACTAACGCACGTTCCGGTTCTTAGATAGTATAGTTGTTAACATTGTATCTTACGCACGTTCCAAACTAATGACCACTAATGAGTACTAAGTCTTTGTGTACCGCTTTGGTTCTGCAAACAAACATCATCAAGCTATGGACCATGCTTAGAAATACATGGTTTGGTGTCTTTTACTGTTGACGGTTAATTTTTCCCACTCTGACGGTTGAACGTTTGACGGTAATTGAGTGGAAATTTATAGTCCAAGATTTTAATTGCTATGTTTTGGAGGTTGTCTTGGCCTTTACACCTCAGTTAAAAATCTTAAAATCTTTTCAGTTAAAGCAAGTTGTACGGTCTTGTTATGCTTAGAGAGAGCGTTTTGAAAACATGGGAACTTGTTTCCCTTTCCAGTTTAGAGATTCTCCAGGACTGAGCACTCCAGTTGGTGAAGATCAGCTGAATAGTGAGATTTGAAATACCATGAAACTTTTTGAGGATTAATATTAGTCTGCATTTTTGACACATAACCTACTAACGGTTAAATTTTAGGCCGTTTGACGGCTGACATTGATACCCTCTGACTGGACAAAGGTGGCGTCGCAAAATGTCAGCTATCGTCTCAAGCTAGAGTAACGTCTGCCAATAGCTAATTCAAATATTGTTGAGACTAATTACATATTTTTGTGCGAAGTTACTACCAAAAACACGAGCGTCCGACAGGATCAACAGGCTTTCGTAACCGAAAAATTTTTATGAAGTTACTTCACCCAACCCATTTGAGTGAAGCCGGGGGGAGGCAAGGTGACCGGCAAAAATTCTAAGAACATAATTTTCGTTTCACTTCTATCTTGTTTTACGTTGAGTTATCATAGAACTTTCTCTATGATAAAAGACTGAAACAGTTTACAGCATAATGAAATAAATCAGATCGTGATTAGAGAATTGTTGTTTTAGGGCCTTAATCAGTCTGTTGTAACTCTTACCGAGACATAAATCGGAAGCCGTCGTGAACAAACAACAATAATGGGAAGTCGTTACGTCACGTTGTCATGGTGGTAAAATGTTTGGATGACAACAAACCAAAAACGTCACTTAAAAAGTGAATTCTCACCGTTTCAAAATTCATCGATCTCAATCAACTTTATTCAATTTGTCAAATGTTGGCGAAATTTTCTGGGGTTGAATCCGAAAGGATCGTATCTAAGTTTAGGAAAAGAAAAAGAAAATTTTGTGTTGTGTTCATCTACTCCATAAAGAGGGCGCGTGAAATTAGAAGTTTCAGGAGCCCATCATTTGATGGGCTCCTGGAAGTCAACCTCGTCCCCAGGGCTTTTCCCTTAAAAAATGGGAAAAGCCCTGGGGACGAGGTTGCCTGGAAGTTTCATGTCGCAGTCGTGCAACGACGGCTAAGAAATGTACAAAAAAGCGTGATGCACGTGCAAAAATATTGTTTTGCTAATCTAAACCTATTGCTTTTTTGCCGTTCTCGTTCCCGTCGCCGTCGTCGTTGCTTAAGCTCCCTGTTGTTGTGATCCAGAAATTTTGGTACCATGGTAACCTAACGTCACACTTCTCCTCTCTATTGAGGTTTGTGGGTAATATAACTGACCACCTACCCCTCCGCTGAGTCACAATTTTGCCCTAACTGAAAATTAAGTGTTAACGTTGACAAAGGGGTAACCTGTGTACAGACGCCCCTCTCTCCTCAGGAAAAACTTTATATGAGGGAAGGGGGGTCGTCTGTACACAGGCTACCTTATTACATTACAAAATTTTCGCGACATGTTTATTTCGCGATTTGGATGTGCGCATATTTCGCGACACTTAAATGTCGTGATCATGTGAAAATTTTATATTTTGAATCACTTTAATTTCGCGTTTTTGAGTACAGCAATTTGCATTTCATAGGCAATGTTATTTAACATGTCTTTGAATTAAATAAAACGGCTTTATCAAAGGAAAAATAACGTCAAAACTAAGAAAAACGCAACAGCAGGAAAAAATATCAACAGTAACAACAAAGCAGTTCTCACAACGTTCACAAGCAGTTCATGTTTGTACGTGAATTATTATTCTTTAATTAATTGACCACAACATCCATTTACACTGAAAATTCCTCAGAAAGTAAAAAATGTGATTTTGTAAACGTTTCAGTGGTAATAAACTCGTTCTATCTTTATTATGGACATCATGTGAGTCACTTAATTTTCGCGCCATGTTATGTTTGCGACATTTATTGTTCGTGTCACTTTAATTTCGTGATTTTTTTTGGATCGCAAAATTCGCAAAATTAACGTGTCGCGAAAACTTCATGTAATAAGGTAACTTAGGAGAGGGTTCCAATGATGAACTGCCTTAGTTTTCGCATAGCCTGCGCGCAGACCCGAGATTGCATTCGACTTCTATAATTTATTATGACATCACGAAAAATCAAAGAAACTCCTCTAAACCCACGGATGGACACCAAAATTCATAACCCTAACGTGGCACAGGGCGATGGATGAGGGAAAACCTCCCCTTACCTACACTGTGAGCAGTCTCCTTTCTACTAATTATAGGCCTGGCTGACTTTCATTTCCAAATGTTCTGAAAAATTGCACGCATGACTAGTACGCATTAACCTCACCAACAATTTGACCTCTTAAGCTTTTTAGGTCACCTTAACAATGCATAATTGATTACAAGGGGTAGAGTGATCAAACCAAAAATTTGTAGCCCCTGGCCTACAGGTCTAGAGGCTGGCTACGCCCTTGACTGAACCCTACGCGCTCACTGTCTGAGAACTCGGCAGATCTAAGAGAAAGGGCGGACTGCAAACAGTCTGCCCCTCATCTCTCACATGATAAACCGTTGACATGATATAAAATAAAAAGCCAGCTATTATAAATATATTATGGGATATTGTGCCGCTTGGGGTGGGGGGGGGGGGGGGGTGGGGATTTGCGGCTGTAATGTCATTTGAAATGGCCGCCACCTCTGACCATTCACATTTGAGTTTAGCATGTACCATCCAAAACGTTAAGGGTAGAAAGGCCAAAGATAGATGAAGTAAACCTTTTGCTGCTTTAGTGCTCTTTCAAATGTTTTTTTGCCTCTCTTGACTCAACTGTTTATGTGCTATAAGCTGGAGTGTTTGCTTTTAAAGTGGGTTATGACGGCATTGACGTCACAATACAGTCAGTTAGGGTGGTTGCAAATTGATCTCGTAGCCACAGTAACCGACTAAACGGGTGGATTATGGTGGATTTATACGTAAAACCGTGACAAAAGCCCGTTGGATTCTTTTTATACAAAGCTAAAAAAAATAATAATAAATTTTAATGGTCAAATGCGACCGCTATACGCGTATGCCTCAAATAAATCCACCCTAAATTTGTTCTAAGGGAAATTTCTAAAGGGAAATTAACATGTTTAGAAACACTTTTATAAAGTCCGGGATTGCGCTTCACACTTTTATAGCCTTCGTAGCAGGCGCTTGGAACGGACGCGCGAGGGAGACACGCGTGTCACCCTCGCGTGCGTCCGTTCTTTCTTGCACCCATCAATTTCTAGCGCGTGCCACGCAGGCTTCTCTTTTAGAATGGCTTTTATTCAGGCAACAATACAGACGACTTGAAACGAACCTATGACCATTCTTTTTATTTGCATTTTTATCATCCAGTGACATACACTTTTTTTTTTAAACCAACGCTTAATGTTTATTCTTTTCTCCACATAAATCTAGACTTGGTAAGTGCCATCCTCCGGCGTCATTGTCTAACTCTACCCACGGCCTTGATTGAGTCTAGCCCAAAATTTGAATCCATAATGTAACTATAGATAGATAACTATACAGTGGCAGCCAACGACCGAATCTTTCCGGACAAGTCGGAATTAATGTCAAAGGTGGTTTTCTCTAAGCCCGTTTGGTTAATTTAGAGCCAGCATGCCATGAAAACTATTTTTATCTGTATGTTTTAGGGGAACTTTGGCCGTCTCGATTTAAAGTTTTAGCTATCCCGACGGGTCTTGTCGAAACTGCGAGGGTGCACCCGAAGTAACCATGCATGTTCTTTCTAATCTCGTACCCAGATCTCACTCTGTTTTACACTTGGCCGTGGGAGATCTGGGTTCGAATTTATGTTATTTCATTACAAAATTATAGCTAGGGGATGATTCTTCTTTGTACCGAAATTTCCACGTGACTTTTTTTGCCAATAACCTTCCAAATCTTGGAAATCAAATGTGAAAAATCCAAGTTCATCGGAAAACTCCGAATATCTTAGACGAATGGAACTGTTACTCAGCAATTTTTAGCCTTTCTTTTGCTATAGAAATTTCGAGGCAATATTTGCTCCTTCGAACAGATATTTACAGAAAACATTCGTTAGGTGCCCCTGACTATAGCTGCCTTAAATACTAAGAGCGTAATTATTAGTTTTCTTGATTCTTACTGAAGTCTTAAAATGATGTTTATGACGGGAGAAATGAGGCATTTTATTTTATTGTATTTTGGCTTTTTGTTTCAGAATGGGGACGGCAAAGTGGGGTTTTGCCTTAATGACATTGACAGTGCTTCTTATGTTCTTTACTCGGTGCGATGGCTGGGGATTCCGCCACAGTAATGTTAAAGGTAGGAAGAGAGAACCACAAAGAATTCTCCTGGACAAGTATCAAGTTACCTCGGACGACCACGACAGCCAAAACGTGCAGTTTGATAACAACAGAGAAGAATACAAGGACCAAACACTGCCCCAGAAAAAGTACGATACTTACGACAATCGAATAGTTCCGGAGATTTATTACAGATCCGGCTTCGACAACTATAGATTGTCATACGACAACTTTAGGGTCAACAACAACAGGCCAAAAGCCCCCCTCGGCAACTATAGAGCCCCGTACGATAACCCAGAAGTCCCCCTCCGCGACAACTATAAAGTCGCTGATGAGAACCAGTTAGTCCCTAATGTCTTCGACTACTACAAGAACGCTGACTTCTTAGTACCAGGAAAGCGCCCGCGAAAACGAAGGATGTCTAACTAACAAAGATGTTAAAAACAGTTAAAAAGCCTCTTCCAAAGAAAACAAATATTCAAAGTTAAAAACCGATTATGGATGTAAATTTTTTTGCAATTGCTTCATATAAAAACCTTGGTGCCTGAGAGTCTAGTCTAGTAAAAACGACGGATCTACTTAACAAAGAAGCTTTGATAAATGCTTTTTTCCATGCATGGAAGTTGAGTAAGTCGACTTTTAATGTCCCATTCACACCAAGTCTTAAATATGTTTAAAAGTTGGTTAGTAAACAGGTTAAGATTGCTTCCCTCATAAAGCTGCTTATTGACTTAAGTTGACTACAAGTGTAATGCAAATTATGTTTAACATGTTGAAGTTCATTTAGATTCTGCATAAATGGCCGTGTCCCAGTTCTCCATGTCTGTTTTTCATTTCTAAAAGCTTTTTTAAATTAGACATGTTTAGTTGGTGTGAATGGGGCACATCTCTATTTGAATTACTCAATTATTTACAAAAACTTTACAATACTTGAAAATTACAAATGAATCCTAGATAATAAGTCGAAAAATGATTTTTAAGATAATATTAAAAATTCTATATAACATATTCATATTGAAATATGTTAAAATATAAAGCATGAATATAAGTGGGATTAAACTATAGCCCGGACTGTTTCGACATCGCATATATAAAAGTATTACTTGTTCTGTTCTTGCAAAGCTTTGGCATATTAAAAAGGCGCTGTCGTCTTTAGCTTAGGTTATAGCGTGAGTTGTCATAGTCTGGTGGAAGGAGCGCCTTCAATTTATGGTTTGGATCACTGAAAATGTTATCAAAAAGCCTGCTACATAGTACATAATAATGCTCCAAAATGGGTGTTAACCCCACCTCTATTGCCGAGTCGCACTTTCCTGAGGTTATTATTGATACTGCTCTTTTCTCGAGCCGTACCAGCTCTTTCTTTAAGTACTGGGAGGGACCGTTGAAAAAGACAGGTACTGAATAAATAATAACAGATCTCACGCACGATACATAGAACAGTGCTAGATCTTGTTTCGGAACTCCCGCTCTCTTTAACTGAGTTAGGAAATAGAGTCTCTTGCTAGCTTTTTTGGTTATCTCAGTTACATGGTCGTTCCATGTTAGATCGTTCGCTATTGTAGGGCCTAGTAGCTTTGTACTAGTGACTAACTCTACCTCCTTTCCTTCTATGATGACGAGATCAAAGACTCTTTGCTCTTTAGCAAAGGAGATCCTGAGTTCTTTGCACTTATCGACGTTTAGTTGGACCCTGTTCTCGCGAGACCACTCAATTACTCTGTTAGTTATTGCCTGGACGTGCCTTTCTCCGCCCTTTACTACTACCTCAGACACCGTGGTGTCGTCCACATATTTCCATTGCTGTGCATCCGTATCAAGGGCGTTAATCATTAGGACGAACAACCACGGGCCTAGTTTGGTACCCTGTGGTACGCCCCATTCAGAAAAACACTCTGATGCAAATTTAACCCGCTGGGATCTGTCCGACAAAAAATCTATAATCCAGTTGATAATGCTAGCTGGTAATTTACACTAGTTACGCAACTTTAAGAACAACATGACTTGAAAACTCACTGTTAACAGAATCTTAAATGCTTCGAAATTGAAGAAAAACAATCTCGAGACTAGTAGGCCATATATGTTTGCATTGATCGGGGCGCGCTCTGATGATGGGGCCGAATCACATGTAATAATGCAAGAAATATCGACCTTCCTTATCTTAAAGGCTACTAGTACAGATAGACAAACAAGAAGACTTCATATCTTTAAGATTTCTGCATTTACTTGGCATCAGATAATACACTAATAATTCTGGTATATTCCGACCAAATGACCTCTGAAGCCCGAACCCAAACTTATTGCGTTTGAGAGTTGGAAGGTCTCTAGTAAAATGACGTTATCATGCAATTGTCCTCCGCTTCTTCACGTTAACGTATGTGAAATGTCACACCTACTAGTTAGGAGTCCAAGGGAGTGTTCGATTTACCGTATTCCGGAATGGGAACAAATGGAATAAACTTTGGAAATTACTTGTTTCGGCTTTCATTGAATTACCATATTTACAAAACTGCTTGAAATAAAATATTCCACTCTATAAAATGTTTGAATGGGTCAAATATCACTGTAGGAGAGGTTTGTAACAAAGTTCTTGGCTGCGTGTGGCAAAAAGTTGAATAACTGCAGAAAGACATTTCTTAAAAGACCCCACAAAAGCTAATGATGCTTTTGGCCTTGGCTTAATCAATATATTAACCTTACTTTGCAATACCACTGGCCAAAGTATAGAATATGTGGGCGGACTTTTATTTGGCCGCAAAAAGTTGGGTGTGTAATTCTTGTTTGTCAAAGCACAGCAATTATGTTACAGTAGGTCAATTAACTATTTTATATTGTTAACTGTGCGGCAAAAAAATTATTATGCTGGAACGCCGGACCTAAACTGACGCCAAACTAAAACAGATTGCTTTAAGCGATAATATGAAGTGAATACGACAAATTAAATCAGTACAAAACAAAACAAAACGCGTCGTAGCGCAGTTTAATTACACCTTTTAACACCTGCTTTGTTTTTACATATATTTATACATAGTTTAAAATTCATATACTAGATCCTATTACGCTCGAATACCTAAAAGAAAATGCCTAAAATCCCTTTTAACATGTAAATAATTTACCTTGACTCTTGGAGAAGCCCATGACTAGTCATGGGCTCCTGACAGTTAAGTTGTTATTGTGATTTTATATTTCAAAACAGTATGCTTTCATGCAACGCAATAGGAACAGGGGCGCCCAAAACAGCTTTCTCCAAAATACATTAAAAACCTGCTTTAGGCTATCAAGATTGCTTTTAAAGCTCTGCAATGTATTCTAAAGTGTTCGATAAAATCATTATTTTTTGGTGCAGTCCTAGGGCAACTAAAGCATTTGATATTTAGGGCTTTCTTATTTATTTATTTTTTTTTTTCACGAAAAGGCTGCGGGATGTTATCTTTACGTTCACGGAAATGTGAAATTTTCTTACTCCTCCTTCCGCGCTATTTTTGCAAAAAATTCAGGATTCCTCTCTTAGGAGTAACAGCCTTTTTTGGGGGAATAAAATTTGAAAAACAGATGAATAGAACAGTCATATAGTCATTTTTAGTTTTCCAGGATTGATAGAAATTTTCTAGGCATTATTTACTCTTTCGAACATATATTTACAGAAGACAGTCGATGCGTAGGTAAACCTGAGTCCTGACGTAGTGTTTTCGTCTCTTCGCGATAACGGGATTGAAAAAACGACTGGTTCAAGCTTAAATGTGTATTTAAAAAGTTAGCCTTAGAATAACCTCAAAAATGACGAAAAATAACATACAATGCCCGTTTTAGGTTTGAGAATATTGCACTGATTTGACTTAGTACGCCTGAACAGTGTACTTATATCCATTAACATTATTCGGTACAGTGGAACCTCGATATTACGAACCTCTATATAAAGAAGTCCTCGGTAAAACGAACGATTTTCAGTCTATATCCCAGTTATAGTAAAATGTATGAAAAAGAACCTCTATCAATGATAACGATATAACGAATTATAGCGATATAGCGAACAAGTTCTGCCTCTTTGTCTCTATATTGAGTTGCCCCTGTACATGTGAGAAAATTTAAGTCAGTTTGACGGTTTTTATCTTTTCTGTTAAGAAGCGCATTAAGTCCCCCTAATAACAAAAATAACAAAACAAAAAACGAAAACGAAAACTACAGAAAAGCAAAGCTAAAACGGGCAGCATATGAAAAATAATAATCCAACGTGTTAGTTAATTGTATGCGCAGTGTTGGGTGAGTGTGAGTGTTGGGTTCCCAAATAAATCTTTCGCAGCATGGCGATGATGGCCTGTCTAATGTATCTCATCTTCCAACAATATATCAGTGGGTTGAGAGATGAATTGAGAAAAACTAGAGTTTCTGCAAGTGGCAGAATTGTCTCTAAGTCAGCACTTTGCTGAAGTAGATTACGTGGTATCAAAAGAATACATGTGTTTGGCAAATTACATATTAAAAACACAAGGTAAACGTAGAATGTTCCAATGGCAGCCTTTTTAAGTCTGGTGGTATATTCAACCATTTCGTTGTCTCCTTGCCGTGGCTGTAATTGCAGAACTTGAATTTGATTTGCATGGCGTTGCACAGTAACGTATATTTTGTAGTAAAAAAATGCCGAGGAAATCAGGCAAATGACTGAAAATGTACCGAACATGAGAAAGGTAACTTGACGGATGTGTATAGCCGTTTGTGAAATAACTGCACTTAAGACCCAAATGGAGACCACGGAGGCGACGACTCGCTTGTGTGTTACGATTGCCTGGTATCTAAGATGTAGATGAATGGCCAAGAACCTGTCAACGCTCAGAGCCATAACACCAAGGAAGGAAGAGACACAGAGAAATACCACAATCATGTAGTACGATTTTATTACGAAATAAAAACTTGCAGAAGAGTTTCCTTCGCTCTCCATGACAAAAGTGGCTACGTACAGAGGTTGGACCAACAAACCAACGCCGAGATCTGAGACAGCTAGACTTAGGAGCAGTGTCTTCAGAGGACTTGATAATGAAGTTTTTTTCAAGGCCAATATCGTTACTGTGTTGAGTGTGATGGCTGTATACGATAACAGCACGTTAATGGCGCAGTTTACAATCCGTATTCTCTCGTAAGCTCCCGTCATCACTGTGGAATTGAAATTTTAAAGAATTACTGCAGTAAATTCACCTTTTTCCAAGTACCTCTTATTTAAAAGTAATTGTTTTGAGGCGGTTTTCTGTCGAAGATGTCAACGGTAATAGAATACTTCCTTGTGATTCTCTCCTAACATAAAAACCGAAAACCCAGATGGCCAAACTGTAATATTCCACCAGCGCGCTTGATTTCGATGGTTGCCACTTTATACACTTCCCTGATGTTTTTGAAATTAAAATTCATTACAGTAACTGATTAGGTTTACTTACGTTTGAATTGAAAGCAAACGTCTGCTAGAGAAAATAAAAAGATGCAAAACGGTCCAAATTCAATCAGACAAAAATAGCTTAACACTATTCACTCCGTTTTTCAGACGGATATTTTGAAAACTTGGCTGAACTGAAATTTACATACAGCAGGCCATTGCCATTAGCAAACGACCATGTGGATTTCCACATTGAATTTCCTAATTTTCGATTAGGTCTCAGGGAGCGACAAAGCATGTAGATAAAAAAGCCGCTGTAAGTGGATTGGAAAATTTTTTTTGCTGTTAGTAAGCATGCTAACCTTTTTCGCATCTGTCGGTCACGTGATGAATCTGCCACAAATGTAAAGAACCTTGTGACTGAACAAACTAATTAAGATTTTTTTAAAAGAAATTAATTTCAACAAAGATAAAAGTACTGCACTTCAAAACGACAAAATAAAGAAAATAATTTAGCAATGACGTCCCAAGGATGCCAAGAATACGTCATTCAGTTTAAACTAAAACGGAAAAACTAAAACGATCTTTTCAGTGCGAAAAATATTAAAGCCTTGTAATTTGCAGCTGTGGTTATGTAACATACACAATTTGGCCGTGAAAAGAGTTGCAAACGCTGCTTCGTAATCCTGACAGAGTCTAGTTTCCCACTAGGAACATAATTCATTACGTTTCGATTTCAACTTAGAATCATTTTCAATTTAATTGAATTACTAGGAAAAAGATAAGAAAGGTAAATACGGACAAACGGTATAAATTAACCAGCCATGCCAATTAAATGTTGCTTTGAAAATTTCTAAAAATATTCTCTAATTAAAAAATAGTAATATATGGCAAATTAAAATAGAAAGAATAAGATAAAGATGAATTAAATGCAAACCTTCTATGCATTCTTTTAAAAGAGTTTCTCCGATCATATATCCGGCTGGCATGAAAGGAACAACCACAACAATCTAAAAGGTCTTCTGGTAGTGGAAAGACGTAAGCGAATGAAAGAGGTATCCACTCAAAACGAACGAACAGTACTCTTATTCAGCGATTATTTTTCAAATAAACTAAGTTAATATCAGTTAACGTCCAACGTGCTTCAATAGAATCGATAAAAGCTTTCTCTATCTTGCATGACTTAACTGAAAAAGAAACTGATTTTTTTTTGCAATTTTTAATGTAAAGAAAAAAGGCAAGGCGGAACTTTCATGATAAAAGAGCATAATAAAAATCATCTGAAATTACTCTTGCTAATAAGCCTCTCAATTATGGTCCCAATTAAGGCAAAGCTCAAAACCTCCCAAAAATTACTTCCTTAAACTTAATTAACAAACCTTATCACGATTTTCGACGCCATCTTGTCGGAAACGCAAACGATCGATGTCGAAATATACCTCGTGAAACGTCGTTTATGAAAAAGTGAGGAGTTGTAAACTTTAAGAAGCGATGGAGAAGATTTTACAGACATATTAGAGGGACGTGTGACCGCTACATTTTGCCCGGTGGCGTTTCTCAATAATCTTCTCTTAATCTATCTTTAATTTTTCCTGAGAGAAAAACATAAAAATGTATGTGGAAAGCGATAAGGTTTTATATTAAAACACAATGTTCGTCTGTTTGCACCGCTTGAATCTGATTCGTATTTTGTCTTCTTTAACAGATAAGATAATCAGATTCCTTAAATGTACCGTCTTACTTATATAGAAAGGGTTACAGGTTAACTGAATTACCCTTTCATCTTATAACCCGTCAAGGTGAAACTTAGGGCCACAGTCATGCGAACTTCAAGAACGTTTTCGTTTTTGGTAAGAGCGTGATAACTTATCCACCATCGATTCTGACGAGCGGTCTGCCTGTAATCAACAGATTAAAGCTAGTGATTAGTTTGGCTTGTCCCATGCTACTAAAAATTCCGACTTGTTAATCATCTTGTTCTTGGGAAAGTATTTTACTTTCAGAGTGGGCTACCGAATTGATCTAAATCTATTTTAAGGTGTAACCAAATAATAAACGTCTTCTAAAGTTAATGACCTTAAATTTAATTAGATCGATATCAATGATTTTAAATTGAAGTACGTGTGCTGTTTATTTTTGTGCCCTCAAGTTCATTTTCCGATTCCAATGCCATACAGTTCCTTTATGCTTTGTCGGCAAGTTCAACCAGTCCAAATACCACTCTTAAATCCTCTTATTCTTTTGCGAAAAGAATTTGTATGGGAGAGAGTTCTCTTCGTTTTCACGCACACGGCTAATATTTCCGTCCTAAAGCTACTCAATAGCTCAGTCAAAATTATTTTTAAAGTTTCTCTTCAGTGCGCGTTAATGAATTATCTGTAGTCTCAGTTTTTTTCAAGCAGACTCAAATGTTGTTCTAGCCTACTATTAAGCTCTCCGGGGTGCTGCAGAGCTTGCTACAAATGTTTAGATTATAAATTTGCGTCTTCCTTTGTATAGTAGTTATGAGCACATATTACCCAGATTGTGGCTCGCTCGCCCTCATTTTTCATATTTTTTTTTATGCTAGTTACCCTTTGAGTGGATAGACACCTCCCACGTGGCTATTTATCATTGCTCCAAAAAATTGGTCCAGGTGTTCTCTTAACTGATTTTCCAAAAGCTCTTGTCCTCAATAGTGTTTTCAGATTTATTGGAAATGGAAAATACCTTTCCGTCATTTTCATGAAAGAAATAAAGGCGCACAGCTGACACGCATAACAATAAAAGCAAACCAAAGCAAGCATCTCGTTTCAGTTGTTTCGCACGATCGACCAGTGCGTTATGGACAAACGGTTTTTTCATGAGATGATAACATATATTAACAAGCCTCTCTCGCTTTTTCTCCTTTTTTTGTTGTTGAAATTAACATTCCAGTGATGTTAATCTTTATTTTTTTCTAACGTCTTTAATTTGCTAGACGTCTAATGATTTTACATTATCTGTACATCTTACGCTATAAATCTTTTAATAAAATGCTTTCGACGGTTTGAAAGAAATCCACGTGCCGGCTTTATTCGAGTAAGCATCATAGAGGCGTTAAACTAGGACTTTTGACAATGACAGAAAACATATTTCCGAACAAAAGGGATTTCCACTAAATCGGAAAACCCTAATACAAGCCAGTCAAAACACAGTTACGGAAACCGAGGGGACCACGAAAAGTGTCCATGTTAACGGGGTTTCCGTATTAAGAGAGTCGCATTTTATTTGACCAAAATACTGAAGAAATGAAACGGGACACGAGCATCGTCAAATTAAACATCTCTAACCATAACAAAGCCGTCATTCGGCGGACTATGTTCATGCAAAACACTCATAGGTCGCTCATTTCACTTTCAATTTTAGTACCCTGCTTAGGACAACTCTCTCAATTTTATTACTAGAACAGACTCGCACAAATCATGCACACTGTTTAGGACAGGTCACTTGCGCGAAATTATATGCCGTGTTTAGGACAGACTTGTGCCAAACTATATACCCTGTTTAGGACAGGGAGGACGAAAACCATACCCTTTCCACCGGCACATCCCCGTATAGGCCATATAAAGGAGTACTCCCCCCTCCCCCCGGGAGTTAAAATAGCACTGTATTGCGGGCTAACGTTATTTTGGGAAATAGTAATTTGACCCTCCCCCCCCACCGTCTTTAAATATTGACAATTGATGGGGAAGGGCTGATAGATGACGTCATAACGTTCAACACATGACGTCATTTGCGCAATAAAGATACTCGTTGGCTCCAGTCATCACGAATTTGCGATGACACTAAACGGCGAAAAGATGTTGTTGGCATTAAAACATTTGACCCGATTGGTTTACTTCCCACCAATCACATTATTGCTTACATTACAAAGGCATACCGGAGTTTTTATTTGAGAAAAAGTTTGATGATAACAGTTAAATAGCCAAAACAACGCAAAATATTTGAAATTTTATTGTCGGAAAGTCGAGTTTACAAGAAATGGCAAACTTCGGCGATTATCCTAATCTTAAATCTTGAGTCCAGGAGATACGGTCCAAAATCTGGAGTCTCCTGGCTTATCCGGAAGAGTTGACAGCCCTGGAAACGGTACTTTGGTTTTTGGTTTTCTGATCTGATCTGCATGATTCTTCACGTCATGCGAAAGCCTCATTCAATAATTGTTTCATTATTCATTCAAAATATTTCTAAGTTCTTAACAAACTAACCTCCTCGTAGGCTTTCTTCTAAACCTTGGCTATTTCTCGTCACGTTTTAAGAATATAAACAGATGTTTCATTATTTTTGCCAGTACTCCTCAAATTGTGGATAACATCCATCGAGCAATATGTTTTCGTATTTTTGCATTTCATCGGTTCGCTTTTAATCACAAATTCAGCTATTTCGTCTTTAGTTCATCCGTAAATAAACAGCTAGGCGGTCGCGCCTGGAACTAGGTTGATCGATGGCCCACACAGGGTTCAGAGGAGTTTCGAGTGAATAAATAATAATTAATAATAATGAGTCTTTATTTCATCAAATGATAAAACTACTTATTATATGGCTGAGTCTGTTTTCGCCATGCGATTGGTCAATTTTCGGTCCGTAACTTGCTATACGGACCAAAATGTCAAAGAAAATGCTCATTTCTGTGCTCTTAGTCTCTTTACCTCGGAAAAAAGGTTGAAATAAAGTTACATGACGTCTATCAACCTTGAGGACTTAGATTTTGACTTTGTCCTTCAACATTTTAAATTGTGTTTATTTGTGAACGAAGGCGATGAAGAAACTAACTCGTAATCTTATAGAAGAGGATTCTAGTCAGTGTTTGAGAATTTTATCGTAGTACACAGTTAAGAAGACGAAAATCGACTGGCAGAGGTTCGAGATGTTTTGCCTTAGAGAAAATGAGTAATTCCTTCGACAAATATGATAACAAACATGCCTGCACCCAATCATCTTAACGAGCTTCTTTGCCATTTGCAGTGTTTTTCCGAAGACTAACGAAAGAAAGATAGAAGCGACTTCGAGCCAGACACAATGTCCAGTTTTCAAAAGACTCCAGCGTCACATTGGCGAATGAATACTTACAGTGCTCTTAGTTTTGACCGAAAAAAAATATGTCTGTAAACGCTGAGAACTGGGATGTTGACTTTGCCTTTCCAGATTTTAACCTAGCTTGGTTTGAATGAGAACGAAGCTGATGTAGAAACTGAATCGTAACCTTTCCGTGCAAGAGAATATTGTCAGTGTTTGAAAATTTTAACGCAGATCACACTTGAAGACGAGAATGAACTGGCAGAAATTCGAGAGGTTTTCCGGAGAAAAATTAACGAGCGAATCCTTCGACAATGACAACAAACTTACCTTGAAAAACTTCTTTGCCTTTTGCAGCTTTTTTTTTTCACAGGGACCAACGGAGGAAAGATGGAAATGACTTCGAGAAAGACACAGTGCCCGATTTTCCAAAATACTCCAGCGTTACATTAAAGAGCTAAAACTTACAGCGCTCTTAGTTTTGATGAAATAAACTTTTTCAACATGGCGAATTTGTTTTCACTTTCTCGGAAACCCTTTCTTGACGCCTGTCAAATGATTGTCAAATCGTGCATCCTGCACTTGTTTCCGGTCCCCCAAACTGGAAGAAACGCGCTTGGGCCATAAATTGTTGGAAAAAAACTCGGTCCGTAATTTACAGTACGGACCGAAAACTCGGCTAATAAGAGGTATATATCTTATGTTACAATAATACGGAAGATGAAAAACTATGATAAAAATATCTACATATATATATATATATATATATATATATATATATATATATATACACCCGTTTTCAAAAAGGTTTTCATACAGAGAGATATATAGATAGATATATACTTTTGTTCTCTTGCACGTGCGCCCGTGTGTATTATTCACTTGTTATTGTCCAACTTGTGAAAAATTCGGTTCGACGATTAATTTTTTCGTCGTCGGGGTTTTTGTTCCAATTTGAAATGTCGTTTTGATTTTTTTTTTTTTTAGAAAAATACATGCCCCCCTGCGGTACAAACTTGCAATGACGAATTATATAGCTGATTTTGGGAATGAGGAAAACATCCCGCGAAGCAGCCGATCGGCGAGTTATACGGCGTCACCAAATTGGTAGGCCAAATGCCATGGCATCTGTAGCAAGTGACGAAGCATTTTTATTGATGGAGTGTATTAAAAAAATGCGCTGTCCATGGGCGTGCTTAAGAGAAACTGTAAACTAACTTGAAAGCATTTGTGGCCGAGAGTTTATTCTGTCTTCAATGAGACGTTGCCTTACAGGCCGCGATTTTACACGAAAAAAGGTGAGACATTAATATATATGACCCGCTCATCATGGTTATGATAAAATCTACTTCTATGAACCTAGTAAACGTCCTGGTCCGTTTTAATCAACTGCTATAATATTGTTGCTCCTTCCCACATATCCAATATGGATATTCCCTGTCACATCTTCCTTCTCAGCGGTTTCGAAAACACTTTTTTTTTCATTTCATCTGCGTTTTTCCCCTTATCCTGTAACGACAACAATGATATGACCTACAAGTGACCGAATTCCTCATTCTTTAATTTTCAAGAGAATGCAAATCAAGAGAATTGCAGACAATATTCGTGCATTATTTTTTTTTAATTGACAAATTGCAACAAAGAACCTGACGAAAAGAAAAAATTATTGTTGAACCAAGTTGTTTCACAAGTTATAGACAATAACAAGTGTAAATGCACACGGGCGCACGTGCAAGAAAACAAAAGTATATATCTAACTATATATCTCTCTATATGAAAACCTTTTTGAAAACGGGTGTATATATATATATATATATATATATATATATATATATATATTAAAAAAGTATGTCATTACAATTAATGGAGCTTAAAAATCAACCTATTTACAAAGATGTTCATAAAACGCTGTGTATTAATTTTCGGGCGTACACAGCCTTTTATTTTCCTAAGATTATGTACATAAGTCTTCTGGACAGTAATGACATCTTTCAGGGGGTGGCAATCCGTTGATATTAATTTCTTTAAAATGTTTCGGTCTTGTTTATTTAAAAGGTTCTTGATAAAAACTGGAAATAAAAATAAAACGGCGTTTATGGCATCGGTCTAAAAAATTTTGTATAACCGTAAGATCGGACTCCGATGCCCCATAGACTGCAAGCGCATAGCTAAAATTAGGTAAAACAATAGATAGGGAGTGTTCAACGGCATTTATTATTGCCCTTTCGGATTCAGGGCCCCGTGCATCTGCATACCCTTGTGCATGAGACTTGTTATTTTAATGTTTTGGCTTCGCGCTTCGATTTTGAGTGTTGCAATTGTGAATAGAGAACCAAATTTTCTTAGCAATGGGGCTCCGCTCGCCCACGCTTCGCGCCTTGTCGCCTGACAAAAAATTCGACGCCATCTTTGAAGTTTGGTGACATTAGAGAAAATTTTGGTGGGTGAAAGAAATAGTTCGCACTAGAAATGGCTTTCTGCCGATAGAATAATTTGCAAAACAAACAAAATTTTGCGTAGTGAGAACAGGAATAAAACCGTTATAGGATTCAGCTTTCGTATGATCTTAAGAATTATGGAGATCTCGGAGGAACTATATAGTTGAGCTCTATTTCATTCCACACTGACTTGTTGTGTGTACAGCTTTGATATGCTGTTTTACAGGTGAATGTAGTAAAACGTCGACTGTTCTTTGACTTGGAACTGATTCGCTTGTTTTGGGGCCTCTTTTTTGAAGAAGTGTTTCCACGTAAATACGCCATATAATATTTGGTGAGGCAGGTTTTGTTGGTTTTGGTGATGTAGTTATATATAATTTCTAGCCGTTTCAAGGAGAGAGACGTCGCTCAAATATACCAATTTTACCTTTCTTTTCTTTTTCAGAAATACAAATATTCAACTAAAACTGAAGCAATTATAACTGTTCTCTCATTCCATGCAATTCTAAAGACTAAAAAAGAGTATAAAATACCTGAAAAATGGCTTTCGGAATTTCCAATCCTGTGTTTTTCCCCTCACTTTGCACAATAACGTCTCTATTACTAAAGCTGACAGGAAAACTTAACATTTAAAACAGGTTGTCTTAAAGCATGATATCAACATTTTACTCAGCAGCTGTTCATCAGTTAAAGGTTTTATTTGGTACTTATTGATGAATAATTCAAGCGCAATTTTGAGTTAATTTCACCTTCCTGTGTTTTAATTTCAGAATGTCAATATTTTCCTTGCCCTTGATTGGTTTCGTCTTTTATTAATTCTACTCATATCTTTTATTGTACATATTTCACCTTTTATTGACTCCATTCAATTTTAATAATTTTCTTAACATTTTTTACACGGCCCCACAAGCTATATTAGCTTTAAAACCCAACGTGTTTAAATAAAAGATATTGTTGTTATTGTTGTTGTTCTGAACCCGATCAATTGTGTGCTTGCATATTTAGCCCGTCTAACATAACTAAGGGGATGTGCCACTGGATGAAGTCGCATTTTCACAACTGGATTGATTATAATGGCTGCCTCGTACCCAGGACGTCTCTCTCTCGATGAAAATGTGCGCGGAAAGGAAGACGGGTAGGGAACGACGGGCGAGACGCCTTCCGTCTGTACCCTTCCCATGGTCCCTTGCGGTTCATCACCAGTCGCTCGCCTCTACCTTGCGAAAAACCAAGGGCCTGAGGAGGAGGCTGTTATAATGGGGTTGCAGTTTCAATAGAGCTATTAAGTAACGCTCGGTTAAAGTGATTTCTTGAAAACCAACGAATTTATAGCTCCGCAAACTCGCGGACGTGGTACAGTCCCAAAGTGCTTTTTTTCACCGTTAAGCCCTCTGACGAATACGGCTCAAAATCAGGCGCCTTTGGTAAACGTCACACACTGACACAACTCAGATTAAAATAAACTTAGTAGCCATTAATAACCTCGATGTTTTCCATAAAACCTGCAATCAGCTTCTGTTTACAAGAATATCATGTATGTATGTCCCTGAAAACTACTTTTGAATATTTTTGTTTTGACTTGACGATATGGGCCTGAGTGATAGAGAAGGCGGGCGTTCTTTGATCTCAGCACAAAAGTGTTTGGCTTTATGGCGGTTGGGCTGTTCGACTCATCAGAGCTCAATTCATACAATTTAGTTAAATTGCAAAAAAACTGGTCATAGATTTCTATCAAATACAATGTTTGTCGATTGTGAGTCCAGCACTTTTGACCGCCTGGCCAGGTTGCCTTTAAGAACAGCACCCAAGAAACTGAAAAAACAGGATTTTCCTTTCGTTGAAATGCTTCGATCTGGTATAAAATTAAGTGACAAATAGCACCGTTTGCTTTTCCCGTTTCCAAAACCCCTAACAACATAAATGATAAGGCAGAACTAATTAAGAAAACGTTAAAAAGTTTTGACAAAGTTCATTAAATCAACAGGGTAGTGGCAACGAATGAGGGAATCAAGCTTATAACTAACCTCTCGCAAAAATTAAATTCTAAATATCATGCCTTAAAAGAGAAAAACCGATTATTTCGTTTATTCACACTTTTTCCCCAGTCACCTTTTATAAGTTTTACTTGACTACAAAAAGACCCTGGGCACGGCTTTCCCCGCTATTCCAATGCCTCACGGGTCTCGTTCTAATCAGAGCGGACTTGTTCGCTTCGGATACGTCACACAAGTGCATGGCAGTGAAGGCCTGGGAAAAATGGGAACGAGGTTTCCCATCTCTTGCACGAAGAGACACCGAAAGACATTGGTCAATTTCTTACATTACTGGAAATGCTTCCAAAGTGTCGAAATTCCAAAAGCACAAATATATATAACTTATGAAACACAAAAAAACTGCAAACTGGCAAACTGCAACTGGTTTCACCACAATTTTACCGTAGCATTTTTTGAAACTCCCGCATTCCGATAAATAGGCGGCGAACACAGCCGTCTCTCCTCGCCGCAAGAGACGTTTCATTAGGGCCATTTATACGAGGGAAAATAAGACGCGTCTGACATAAGACGCGTCTTAAATATGACGCAAACTATTCTGTATAAACAGCACATTTCTTCGGAAATTTAGCTAAGGTGCGTCTTATGTAAGAACAAAATTTTGTGTTCCCAAAGGGAAACCAAAGATCGTGGAGTCGCGACAATTTAGGAATTTTGATGCTCATTCAGCATTCCATGCTGACCTTAACCTAGCACCTTGGCACCTAGTTCATCTGGAAGATAATCCAAATCGTGCCTGGGAAATTTGGTCCCGTCTGTTTTTAGAAATATGTGACTTCCATGCACCAAAACGTAAAAGGAAAGTAAGAAATAATTATGCTCCCTGGCTAACACCAGAGATAAAAAGGTTGATGTTTGAGAGGGACAAACTGAAAAGGGCTGCAATTATCAACAATTCAGATGCTTATTGGACCGAGTATAAGATTGCTCCAAACAATGTAAATGCTAATATCAGGAAAGCAAAAACTAACTACTATAAAAGGTATTTCGAAACAAATCTAGGGGATATTAAGAAATCATGGAAAGGAGTAAATTCAATATTGGGCCGAAATTTACCAACAACTGAAAGAAATAGAATAGATGTTGGAGATAACTCAAGTACTACCCCATTAGAAATCTCTAATGCTCTTAATTATCACTTTACTCACATTGGGCCCAGGTTAGCCGATAATATTCCCAAAACTAGTGTTTGTTTCGAGGACTACATTACGCCATCAGATTCTAGTTTTACCCTGAACGAGACTCACTGCGGTGTTGTTCACCGTTTAGTGAGTTCCCTTCGAGTCGACAAGGCTACGGGCTTAGATGGTATTTCTGCAAGGCTTCTAAAAGAAGCTTGTCCTGAAATCGTGCCTTCTCTCACCCATATAATCAACCTATCCATTAGGTGTGGGTATTTTCCAGACGAGTGGAAAATTTCCAAAGTATTACCTTTATATAAGCAGGATATTAAGTCTGTTCCTAACAACTAAAGACCTATATCTATGCTACCAGTTGTCCGTAAAATAATCGAAAAGGTTATTTTCAAACAACTTTATGAGTACCTAACTCACAATAATTTGCTGACAGTTTCTCAACATGGTTTCAGACCGATGCATTCTACTTTGACTGTCTTACTTGAAGCTACTAACAACTGGTACTTAAATATGATGATGGCCTAATTAACAGTGTACTCGATACGGTTGACCACAGCATATTGTTAAAAAAACTGCACCTTTATGGTCTCGACCCGCATGCAGTTCAGTGGTTCAAATCATACCTATCAAATCGCTTTCAGTGTACTTATGTAAATGTAACTCTATCAGACTATCTTCCTGTTAGTTGTGGGGTCCCACAAGGTTCTGTACTTGGACCCTTGATGTTTCTCATTTATATAAACGACCTACAAGAATGCGAGCTGTCATCATCTGCAATCATGTATGCTGATGACACCTCACATACCCTTTCCGTTTATGACCCAGCAACTCTTGAAGAAAAGTTAAACAAAGACTTGGATGAGGTTCAAAAGTGGCTGAAATCCAGTAAACTCACATTAAATGTCAAAAAGACAAAATATATGACAATAGGAAGCCACTACCGACTATGGCATTTAAATGGTGACTTAAACGTTACTGTTAATACTCAATAATTGACTCGGGTGACTAGTTATAGATATCTGGGAATAGAGGTTGACGAGGCATTAGGGTGGCAATACCATGTAGATACCATCTGTAAAAAGGTATCTGCAGGTATAGGGGCCTTAAAACGTATTCGCTCCCTGGTGCTTTAGTCGCTCCTTATTTTGATTATTGCTTCGAAGTCTGGGGATGTATGGGAAAAGGCCTGTGTGACAGACTCCAGAGATTGCAAAATAGGGCTGGGAGAAGTATAACATTTAGTGATTAAAATACAAGATCTGCGGGTATCCTCCAAGACTTGAGATGGGATACCCTTGAGCAAAGACGCTCTAAACTGCTCGCAATAAGTGTTTTTAAGGGTGCATTCCATAGGGAAATCTGGATTTAGATTTTAAAATCCGGATTTCGGATTTGCAATCGTACGCGAAATCCGAAAACGGATTTCAACGCTGAAATAATTTGTTTTTGGATTTTCGTTTTTACCGTTCGAATGGGAAATCCGAAAAAGGATTTGAAAAACCGTCCTTAGGAACAGCGGTCTTGCATGCGCACGCATTGGATTTCTTAATTGGATTTGGATTTCTTAATTGAAATCCACCCTGAGGACGGATTTCTCGGAGGTGAAATCCGTTTCCGGATTTCGCGTTCGATTGGGAAATCCGGATTTAGATTTTGAAAATCTAAATCCGGATTTCCCAATCGAACGCACCCTAAATCGCTAGATAACCTTTACCCTGAGAGTTTAAAGAACATGTTTAAACCAACCTCCGAGGTTCATTCCTACAACGTGCGAGGTGCCTCGAACAACATTTTTGTACCAAGGCCCTGTGCTGAAGCTGCTAAGCGGGGTTTTAGCTATAGGGGAGCAGTCATGTGGAATGGCCTCGAAAATGTGCTTAAAGACGAGATAAATCTCAACTCTTTCAAGTCTGCCTTGTCTTTGTCTTGAACCAGGGATTGCCTTGAGGGAGTTGAGATAAAATATATTTTAGTTATATAATGTAGCTTTAAGGTTGATCGATTTTTGTGTAATTAATTATAGGATAGATTTTCTTAATATATAGATATATTTTAGCATTAATGTAGTTTCTCTGAAAATTTTTGTTATGTAAACGGCTCACTGGAAGAGCATTTTTAATGAAGTGATATCGTTAATAAAGTTTGATTGTTGTTGTTAACCGTTAATACCTGTTCTTCGATAAGACGCGTCTTAGCTAGGTTACGTTTTAATGTGCCTTTTATACGGGATAATTTGCGTCTTATTTAGGACGCTTCTTATGTAAGACGCGTCTTATTTTCCCTCGTATAAATGGCCCTACTGTCTCTGCCGCGAAACGAACCTAGCGGCCTGGAGCGAGTAGACACGGCTGTATTCACAGGCTAGCATTCCGAATGGCTTAAAAAATCGCTTTCTAGTACCTGATAAATGCTCTTTTGTATGTAATTTGTATGTAATAGAATACTTATAGCCTTTGACTTATTGACAATTGTTACAAAATACACATATTACCCATTTTTGAATGGTTACGTAATGTTATACAGCTCTCTATTAGTCTTTTAACCCTTTAAGCCCCAATATTCACATACAAATTCTCCAAACTGATCTCTATACATTTCCTTCAAGAATAAGTTGAGAGAATTTGATAAAAGATCACGCCATTTTCCCTTAGGTGATCATTTTATTAATTCTCATAACTTAATCTCTTGACATTGTATGGATATCGTTAGGAGAAAATTGACGTTAGACACTATTGGGACTTGAAGGGTTAAATTGAATACCAGCAATCACATGGTAGGATGGGGCAACAATGCGAAAATGGTTTCATCTTTAAAGTCAGGTCAGGAGTTCATCCGGCACAGACTCAAAAGTTAGAACTGCTGTGCCTCACTTTCTATAGGTGACTCTTAGGGGCACAGGGACACAGTCTAGTACTGTGTTTTGCTCTAACCACTTGTAGAAAGTAATTTCGTGATTGCTTCAATTTGTGATTGGCTGAAAAATCTAGTGCCACTTTCCAAACCAATAAGAAGCCAATGACTTGATGAGGCGCATTTTCTCCCGCGCATGGCGGCGGCTGCAAGTATTCACCTTGAAATCTGATTGGTTGATTTTCATTTAGCAGCGTTCTGCGATTGGCAGTTTATATTCGAGTAAGCATTAATCCACCGCGATCAGTAAAGCACTTCAAATCAACCCGTTCATCCACGGTATAGGATCAATTGTTTAGCTTTGCCGCATCCTAGAAAGTTAAGAATTTCTCTCCAGGTTCCGGACTAATATCTTCTAATGTTGTCAAAATAGTTCTTTTAGCTTTGTTCTTGCAGGTATCAAATATCTTAAAGATCTCCTGTCTAAGTTTTTCCCTCTTTACTCGAAGATTCACTATCGAGCGAAACAGTTAAATTTGTGCTGTTGGTTATCAAACTTTCTTTTCTTCACTTTGAGCAGCACCTTTTAGGAGCTCTTCAAGTCGCGTTTTCTCGTTATTTAGATGTTTGATGATGTTATCTATTTTATCCCTCATCCATTCCTTAACCACATAGTCATCGTACACATCAGATAAGACTCTATCTGCCTCTTTCTCTACAGCAGTTAGGATCTCTAAGCCACTGAAATAGAGGGCAAAAGGGAAAGGCTTTAAGATAAGAAATAAAGAAATAATAATAATAATAATAACAATAATAATAATAACAATAATAATAATAACTATTATTATTTTATTATTATTAAAAAATAATAGAATATTAGGTGATTTTAATTTTATTGTTTATAGATATATTTATTTTATGAAAATGAAGAAATGATCGTCGCAGTGAACGCAATTAATTTTATGCAATTGCGTAAAGAAGCCTGAAAAAAATTCAGGACTCCAAAGGGGTTTGAACCCGTGACCTCGCGATTACCGGTGCGATACTCTACCAACTGAGCTATGAAGCCACTGACGTTAGGAGCAGGGCAGTTGTGGGTTCATATGTTCCCGTGAAAGACTGAAATGAGTGTTAATGATATATGAAATCAATCATATATGACCTGCGGAAATGAAATGAAAATGAAGAAATAATCGTTTCATTTCATTTCCGCAGTTCATATATGATTTATCTCATACATCATTAACAGATGTATTTATTTTAGCTAACAAATTTTACAAGTAATGTACAACATATATTGACATTTTAATCAATCAATTAACTTATCATTTCTATTTTTTTAGAAAACACAAAGGCTAATCACGGTTTGCCGCCTATAACCTTCGTGATTTTAAGTTGGATCTCGCATCCAGACGTTTTAAACTGCCCATAATAATGATGATGATAATGATAATAACAAAATGGAACCATCATGAAGAAGTTATAGTGCAAAAGGGAAACAGGAGGCTTTACTCTTTAAGGGTCCTTAAGCAATGTGGTGCACCTCCAGCTTCACTGGCCAAGGTTTATACAACCATTGTTCGTCCTGTTCTAGAATATGCTGCCCCTGTCTGGCAAAATATACCAGATTTTCTATCTTATAAGATTGATAGCATTCAGAAAAGGGCTATGCGCATCATTTTTCCTTTAATGAATTACAACGAGGCATTAAATGCCCTTAATTTAACAACTCTAAGTGACAGACGCGCCCATCTATGCCAGGTTTATATTGGTAGACTCCGGAATGACAATCAACCCTTGCATTTTATGCTCCCCAAACAGGAGGAGGTTGTGCATAATTATAATCTTAGATCTGGCATTAGCCGCTCCACGCGTCCTACCTGTAGGACCAAGCGCACGCAAGAGTTTGTCACTCATAAGTATACCTAGTGGCTTGTACAATTATATTTTCTAGTATTTATTGGATTTATTGTATTATATTTTAGTATTATATGTTTTGTAAATAGCTGTAATAGCTGTAAATAGCTGTAAATAGCTGTAAATGGCTATTCAGCCATTCTGTATACTGCTGCAATAAGTCTTAATAAACAGTCATTATTTTTTAATAATAACAATAATAGTAACGATAATAATAATGATAATATATAATAATAGTGATATTCATAACAATAATAATAACAATAATAAAACAATACAACAAATTCCAATTAACTCACTGGATAGTCCTGTTTATCGCACTTGACAGATGATAGTAACTTAAAAACTTGCTTTCAACTTCACGTTCTAATACCCAGCCTTGCTCTCTGAAAGGAACGAATAACAAAAGGAAAGAGCGAATTATGAGTTTACAGTGTATCTTTTTTAAGGCAGACATGAGCCCTTTGCTTCTGCTACTAGATGATTTTTGGTTGTCTGAATAACTGTAAACTGATGGAAAGAAGGAAAACCCCAGTCTACCCCAGGCGGGTATGAAGTAGCTGTTGAGGTTGGCATTGTAAAAAAAGAGATGAATTAATTATTTCCAAGCCTGCGAAAACAGCCGTTTCTCCTCGCTTCTTGCCGCTGGGGACGTTTCGCGAGGAGGAACGTCAGCGACTCGGCGACAGAAATTCCATGCTTATGACGTAAATCTGTCCGGAATCCAGTCATTAGCACTGACTGGACAACGGAGTAGTTACATTGTTTTATCTATTGGTTACGAATGACAGACAAAAGACAAAAGGCTACAAAGGTCAAATGTAAACGCGATGAATCTCAAACAAAGCAGTCAATATTTGTGGAATATGTTCTTCTCTAGAAGAAGCATTTGAGTTTTGCTGGAGCTCGTTCGAAGTTGAACACAACACTTTACCAAAATCGATCAGGAGAAACGGACAATTGAACAAATTTGCATTTGGAACCCCATGCCTACCGGATTTATTAATGTAAACATTGATTTACGTCATCAGTATCGAACTTCTGTCGCTGAGTCGCAGACGTTCCTCCTGGCGAAACGTTCCCAGCGGCGAGGAGCGAGGAGAAACGGCTGTTTTCGCAGGCCACGGTTTTTTACAAAACAAAAATTTAAAGTCAAATGATGTTTTCACTTTGTATGAACGAGAATTAGCACAGTCAGTTAGTGCGCGGTCTTCTGTGCGGGCGGTCCCGGGTTCGATTCCCAGGTGTGACCTCAAATCCTTGTTTCGACTTCTGTCCTTTCAGTGCAGCTTTAGGAAGCTTTAAAAAATGACCGTCAAACGGAGCACTGATGGAGAAAGGCGGATGAAATGAGCAAAACGTCGGCCTCAGGATGGTCGATCATGAGTTAACAACAGTTTACCTTTACCTTAATCATCGTCGCAGTTCAAGCTCCTCCACAACTTCAATTGATCACTTTGAAGTTTTGTGGGACCCGCAGACACAAAACGGCTTATTTTCTTTCTTCTATTAAAAACGTACATGCGTCTCTACACATAGTTTACTAGGGCGCGAATTTCAAATTTTAAGTTTTTCTCGTTTACCTTATTCCTGGTATCATTACTGACCCTTTTTTACAGCAAAGGCGTATTTCAGAAAGCAGGAATAATGAAATTTCATCGAGCATAAAAACATTTCTTAATTCTTCTTTTTTTGAAATTTTTTTTTTATCTTTATTTACCTCAATTTCAAAATCATTTCGTTATATACAATAATTTAATAGCTTCTTATATCTGCCCTTTGTTACGTCATACAGTAATGGGTATTCCCCGCTGCAGGACTTCCTCTTATGTAGATTTAAATACAGACCAGACGTGCACCAAACCAAGCCCTAAACAGTAAACCACTGCCTCTACTTACATGTTGCTCACACCTTGTGCGTAATACAATGCCTTCTTCAGCTCGCCCACCAGTTTGAAAATTTCCTGACCTGGAAAGCTTCCGTCTGGTGGGTGATACCTAAACAGAAAAAAAAACACGCAGCTTAATAGATGGATGAAACTGTAAACTAACTGACAAAAAATACTTGGAATCAAGTCTGGGGAAATAAAGTGCCGATAATTTTATCTCCATGCATAGCTTTTGCTTTGCATAAGTAAGCTTTGTGCTCTGCCTGAGTTCTAGCTCCATACTTTTAGTTCATTCGGCGATTGCTGTTAGTGTTACGATGCATTATAGATCGATTTCACGTGACGTCACGGCGGCCATATTGGTGTATCAAAACAATGAAACGGCCGCCATGTTGGTGTACCAAGCTAGTCTAGTGAGTGTTGAAAAAAAGCAAAAACGTTTTTTTGGGGTGCCCTAAAGAGACCTTATTCACGATACCCGCCATCTTTGCACGAGCTTAAGTATTGATGGGTAACATGTAATGTCACGTGGTATTTCAGGGGCAGGGGGCAAACAACTGATAAGATTTGCTAATAAAAGTAAACGCGGTAGAGTTGGTTTATTCTCTCAAAACGAGATGACGATTTAATAGTCACGCAAAATGTACAGTTCGAGTTTCGACAAGTTTTTCTGCTTCCTTATTACTTGCTGTGAGCACATTTAAGGTCGCTACTGAATCTGAAAGAGTAACAATGATAGTTCCACCCAGCCATAATTTGCAATCATAGTCCTTAAAAGATAAAAAGTTCTTCATTTCCCCTTGTCTTGAATAAACAAACTCGACCGCGACTTCTGCATCGGCAAATTGTATCACTTGTTTGCCCCCTGATGGACCAACCACGTGACATCGTGTAAAGATGGCGGGTATTGTGAATAAGGAGAGGTCTATTGCACAGCTTCTGACCACTTCAGTAAAAACGATCTACACACCGGTATTTAACTCATATACTCACTGATTAAATCTCATTACATTGAGAGGGAAGGTTTCGGGCAGACCAAGTTTCTTTGCTGTCGATTTTCTTAGTTCTTCATCCATGTATCCTAAGAAAAAAGCGGATGGAAATAATTATGTTGTGCGATGAGTAATCCACGAACATGTGGTAGGAAACAATGATCATACCGCTGTCAGACTCTACCTATTGTAGGCTCGATCACCAGCCGCTGATCGGGAAACGAGCCCGCGCACCTAGGGAGACCGGACCCTAGAAAACGGTGGAAATCGAGCCTAGTCTCTACCTTTTCCTGCTGAATGTACGAAAAAGTCTTACCTTGGTTTAACGCCTCTAAGCAGTAGGCTAACGAGGGAAGAGCGGCCGGAAGAAGTTCGCATAATGTAGCATAGTGATCAAATCTGGTTTAATAAAGGCAAAGAATATTACTATTCATTAGAGCAAATACGGCAGACATGGTAATAGGAAAGTAACTCTCGTACGACCAAACTAAGCAGGGACGGAGAGGGAGACGCCCAGTCTAGCCCCCGACATATGTCAATTTCACCAAAGTTATTATTAGACCAATTAAACGTATGACGACCAATTAAACGTTCCTGATTTCATTTGGGACATTTTCAGTACTAAGTCTTGTAAATATAATTTTAGAAACCAAAATTTTGATATTCCTAGATTTAATTCTGTATTGTATGGTAAACACTCTCTTAGATATCTTGGACCCTTTTTATGGAACAAGCTAGATAAAAACATCACTGAAACGAGCAGCCTATCTAGGTTTAAGTTTCATATTAGATGTAGGGATCTTACTGAACTGATAAATGGCAACAATTGCTCCGCGTGCGTAATTTGTACCTCTTAAGTTGTGCCCGTGTTCCTAGAATTGTTTTGATTATTTCAGCATATTGTAAATGTATATATAATATATATAGAATTATACTATAGCTTCTTTTATAGCTTTTTTATTTCTTATCTTTTATTTATCATATTATTCATTATTTATTTTATCTTTATGTTGTGTCCCCAATTAGCGTCAGCTAAATACATCGACACATGAATAAAGTTCATCATCATGATGATGATGATGATGATGATACCTTTATTAAAGTGTCAAACTGTAATAGCGGTATATAACCACTAAGTGGGGACACTAAAATAAATTTAAAAAAATAAATCAATTAATAAATTAATTAAAAATTAAGAAAAACTATGTACAGTATAAGCAAGTGAGAAATTCGAGAGAACTATATACAATATGTACAAATGTATCCATTACTTATTAAAAAAAAAAAGAAATAAAAGATTAAGAAGTGCAACGCGATGTGCCGACTTCCGTTTATAAAATTAAGAGAGTTAAGCTTCCTTTTAATCAATAGGATAAAGATGAAGAGAGCTTAAGCTTCATTTTAATTAAAATTTCAGCCTCTAACAGGGTTTGTACTCTTTTAAGCTCTTCAAATTCCATGACTTTCCATGACCTTTGTAAGTTTTCCAAGATTCTAAGTTTAGCTGTCACTTAAATTGTTTTGTGTTAGGGTATTTTTGGGCCTTAAACAGTTCAACAGACAAACTCTGGTGTCCACCAAAATGCGTGCGTCCGCGCTGCTCAATGACTTATCTCTTTATCTTACGTTGTCCTTGCTTTGTCATCGACAGTAACTAATCTATCAAACAAACCTTTAATTTTACATGAGTTTCAAGGACCGACAATTAAATTCCATGACCTTCCAGGCCTGGAAAATGAAATGCTTAAATTCCATGACTTTCCAGGTTTTCCGTGACCTGTACGAACCCTGCTCTAAAAATAACTTTAGTGAAATTCACATATCCCAGCCAAAGCCCTAAGATTCCATCTCTGTCTTGTTATTCTCTCTTGATACAATCAATGGAAATTTCATTGCAGTAAGTTCTATCTGTTACCTGCTCCAGCCTGTCAGCGCGATTCCATTTACTTTCAGAGTGGAAGGTAGCTCGTCTATGATCTTTAGCCAGTTTAGATTGTTCTGCACGTGGAAACCAATAGGAACAAAATTACTCCAGGGGTGTGTTGCTCCTATACAGAGAAATCAAGTTTAAGTTAAAGCGTTTTCAGTTCGAGTTGAGTGTAGAAAAGGTTGGTTTACACGGTCGAAGCAGACAAAAGCACAGGCAACATATTGTTCAGACCCAGTCCAGTAACTTGCTCCTAACGTGTATGGATTTTTTTTGTTTTATCTCTCCGTTACTTTTCTAATGATCCAACTGTAATAAAAAAGATATTTGTAAATGTAACTGGCCGAACCGACGTCTGTAATTTCTTTATGTAACTATAACGGCAGTGAGATTTTTGGCGATTAACATGTCTTAAAGAAAATCATAATCGAAACCAAAAAAAGCTATTGGCAGTATCAATATTCTACAACAGTTACTCCCTTTTTAAAAACGCCCACAACTAACATATATACACAAATCTTGTACCTTTAAATGCACTTGCCGCCCAAACTCTCTTGAATGCTTCTCCATATCTTTGCCACATACCTTTTAAAATAGGATTATATACTGTACCAACCCGTGCACAAGTCACACATTCAACTATAAAGCTTAGTTTGAGAAAGTAAAGGCGACCACATCAGGCCGAAGCGCACGAGAAATTTCGGGCGCAAATAAGACAACCGGGGCTTTCCATGAGAAAGGAGGAGGCGCGCGCGAGACCTCATGCGTGTTCTACTCTCTCGCGCGCGTTGCTTATCTTGCACTCAATATTTGTCACGCGCCTGTCAAGCAGAATATGTCAATAAAAGGAAGGAGGTCTTTGCTTTCAGGTTAAAAATTGTTGGGTCAAAATTCCCCACCAGCAGGGTCCCTACTATTCCGTTTAAAGTATCCTTTTTTATTTCGTCTAGAGTACAACCAAAAAAGGACAACCCAGGAAAGGAACTGGCTCAAGATTAGGGACTTTAAGATCCAACGACGCGACGGCAACGAAAACGTCGCTTAAAAAGTGAATTTGCGTTCTTTCAGTCGTTATCGCAATTATTCCTACCCACTTACTTTGTCAAATGTAGGCGAAATATCCTGAAGTTGAAGTCCTAGGGACCACGTCCAAGTACAGACAGAGAAATAAAATTTCGTCGTTGCTTGTTAACATACTCCATAAAACGTGAAATTAGGCATTTCACGTCGTGGTCATGCAAAAACGGGCAAAGAAATCTACAAACAAGCGTGATACACGTGCAAAGTTGTTATTTTGCTTATAAAACCGGGTCGTTGGATCTTAAAGTCCCTATTAACTAAATAGACAGCAAACATGCAAAAGGATCACCACAAGAAAGCACGGCTTACCTGGAGGAAAGTATCCAGTAAGATCTGATGTGTAAGCCCAAACCATGGGTTCCACCAGAGAACCAAGTTCTATGATTCAATACAAAATTAGCAGCTAGAGAGCATTAAATTGAGGGCGGTGTTGGGGTTTGTGAGATTGGATCATAATCATCACTACATGATCTTTAAGTAAATTTATTTTTGAATTGTGGTTTTTGCAGTCCACCTGGGCCAACTTCGACACAGCATTGCTCTCTTCTTCACCTCATGTAGTCTTAAAGGTGGCATCAGATATATGGGGTTCTGTCAGGCCGGGCATCAGAGAAAGTAAATAGAGTAGGCAAGTAAATGTGCATTTGAACCAGACAGAACTGGAATGGCTCTGTCTCACTTGCTAAGGTAGTTTACTTTCTTTTACAGTTATGAAACCTTTCAAGGTGGAAGGCGAAAGGGGGAGATGCCATCACTTTGTTGGTCATTTCTGAGACTTCCTGTCGCTTGGTAGGTTAGAAAAAATTGTGGCTGACGCCTTTTAGCTAGGACGAAAATGTCGCTGTCAGCTCAGCATAAATTTTTGAGACAATCAATTTAGAATTTACGGCGCATATTGCACGGCTGGAAAGAATTAATTGCTATTAACTTTTCTCTCTCGAGGAACCGTTCTTAAAAAATAGGGATTTTAAGCAAAGGCGTTTTTGAGTGACTCACATCAACCGGAAGTGAGCTTTTTGCATTCTTGGGTAGTGGTTAAGCAGAAGTTTCGGGCAAATCATCTCTATGAGAATTGAGATACTTTGAAGTTCAAATTTGGACTGTTTTTTCAGTCTTTTGCATTACAGTCGAACCCCGTCTTATGGACACCCGCTTAATATAGACAGCTCATTATTACGGACCGTTTTCTTTGTCCTTGCCAGGGTAAAGCCCGTACATTTTCTCTAAATTTAACTTACTACGGACATCACGTTAATACCAACACTTTCTATGGCCCCTTCAGTGCCCGCATTAACGGGGTTCGACTGTATGTCATTTGGTGATGGCATTTATCAGGGGCACCCAACGTCAATTTTCGGAAAATATCTGTTCGGAAGACGATTTGAGATCTTAAATTTTCGGAACATTTGTTGTAAAATTCCTTGCTTGCCTGCCTCTCCTAGGATTTTCGAACATCTAAAAATTGGTATAATTGCCGATTTTTAACGGATTTTTACCCTAAAAAGGTCACCTAGAATTTTCGGGAGCCTTTTTTCTAGCTGAAATTTTCGAATAAGAAAGTTTTGATCCCTATAATTTTGGGACCAGTAGACTTTCAGCTAGGAAATCCGAACAGATGAAAAATCTTTAGGGGATAAAAATATGCCTATATCTACCGTTTAAATACTAAAATACGTTTAACAACGCTGTGTTTAAGTGGTTTTGAACTATATTCTCGTTGGGTGCCCCTGATTTATCTGCAAAAGTTACACCAAGAAACTACTGATTTATAAGGCAGGTATGGGATATCAGAAACTGTAGTAGAAGCACAATGGCAACCTATGCATAGAAGTATACCTTTCAAGTATTCAACAGGCGACCATCTCATCATGTCATCCCACATTATTGGGGTGATCTCCTTAGATTGCAAATGCTTCAGAATTGGGGTCATGTGATGCACAAAAAGCTGAGATTTGTTACGTTCATCTTTTATGCAAACTGGGCAGGTCTTAAGGTTCCACACCTGAAACAGAATTATTATATTGACTAGATTAAGTAACGGCCAGATAAGAAGGAAACCAACAACGGCTATGAACATGTTGGAATGCAAAAGTGTCCTAACTTTACTATTGTCTGTACTTTACTTTTGATTGGCAGATTTTGCTCTTTTAAACAATTGTCTACAGCAAAATCTGCCATCTCTATAAAACTAATGCCTTATATCTTTTTATAAAAGCGTTCTTTTAGAATTCCGTTCTATACATGACACACACAGTCTACCAAGTTTACCCCTTTCAGTTCCAGCTCATGAAGTTTTGTATCTGCGCTGAATTCTTGGACCCAAAATTGTCGGGAAAGTCAAATTATATTATATTTATATTTTTCAAATTATATTTTGCTCGCAAACTTTAAATTGTAAAATCTGCTCTATACATGACACACTATAGGTTTTTTGAACCAAACATTATTTTATTAATAAAATCACAGATTGCTGTCTTCTATTCTTTCCGCAAACTTGGACACAAAATCACGATTTCCCAATTTGGTACAACTTTGGCCTAAAGCATCACCATAAAGCATGATCTACCAAATAAAAAACAGTTCCCTCCTATTTAAAACTTCCATCATTCCACAATGTCTCTGTAAAATTTTTATATAAATAACCTCTAAAACAGCCAAGATATAGCTGTATAAAATGGGGTTGCAGAAGCAAAGTTTTGCCTTATGAATTCTTTCATAGATAGGTGGCCCCTGCAGCATTAAGATTGATGGCATAGGGGTGAAAAATAGAAAAAAAAGGGGGGATAAGGACATGCTTCAAAATAAAGATGAGCATGCTATAAACATGTATTTATATCAGTATTATGAAACACTATATGAATTCAATGACAGTACTTCATCTCCACCAATGTGAAACCACTTAATATCAGGATGAAGAGCTAGAACTTGATCAATGAGTTCCAGTACCATAGGAACAGACCCTAAAAAAGTGAAACCCATGCAAATATTAGTACAATGCAGTGAGACTTCTAAGTAACACATGAAGAATTTTAAGAGTCATCACCTTAGCATTTTTTACAAAGGTAAAGATAAGTTAATTAAGGTCGGTTAAAATAAAAGATAACCAGTAGGAATAAATTTGGCCACAACATACACAGGCTCACCCTTATTGCTCGGGCACACTGAATTGGTATAGTGCTCTGTTTCACGAAGATGTGAAAACTCCTTGTGCTTTAGGACAAACTAATAATAGATAAAAAACAAAATGCTCAAAATATGTGAAAAACTATTAATAATAGGATAATTAGACGATCACGTCATTATACATGTACTACAACTACCAGGACGCTTCTGTTTGTTGTTTTATTGTGTTAATTAAGGCTACTGTTTCATTAAACCTTGGTGGGATTGACAAATTTTAATCTTTAATCTTTTATCTTTAATCTTTTAATCTTTAATCTTGAAAATGGCCTATCAACATCAGCCTGTTCACAGACCCTCTGTTTTCTCTTCAAAGTCCCTTGTGTGCAGGTGATAAAATATAAACTGCGCGGGATTTATTGACTGCCAGCACAAGGGGGAAGTAGTGGGCGCGCTCGCTTTGCTCTTGAGCTCGCCGATGTTTTTGAAATGAACAAAAAGAAAAATAAAACAACGTCTGTATACAGGCTAATTAACGTCATACACCGTAAATCCTCTATTAAGCCCCCCTCTCTACCAGGAGAGGAAGGGTTTGTCTAGACTTTGATGACAACTGAGGACATCACATTACCTCCAGATGGCCAAATGTCTGTACAAGTGGAATAACAATCAGTTCATTTGCATGGGCTGCTTCCAGAAAGCGCTTGATGTCATCCTCACTGGAATTAATTTCAGTAAAAAGTTAAATTAAATGGATCAGCTTAAAAATATTTATGGATTTAACAGCTTCTGTTCAAGTTGGCTGGAGATTGTTTCAGTTTGTGTTCAAGCAGTTACTGGAGATACACTGAAATAGTAAAGCCAAATTTTCTTGAAGTAAAATGATTATGAATAATTAATAGTTATTTTTTATTTGCTGCCCTAAAACCCATTTGAAAAAAGAAAAGATTTCTCACATCTGTTGCAGTGGTGCAACATACAGTTGGCTCATTTTTTGTTTGCTATGATGTCACATAATTGTGAAGAAAAGTAATATCTCCTAATTTTTAAGAAAAAGGTTGTTTCTATTACTTCTGGTATATAGATGCATCAGGACTAGTGGCATGGATGATCTACAACACTTGGGTAGAGATGCATTATGTACACAACCCCATTCTTTGCCCTCGCTCTAACCTCTCATCATATAAATCACTGTCAGATCATAAACCCTTACAATTTGGACAACCACTTTGAGCAACCTCCATGAGTCTAGTGTGTAAGCGATGCTTATATTACTTACCTGTATGAATTCTTTGACTGCAGTACCTCATACTTTGCCTTATAGGGAAACACATCTTCATATTCGACCAGTAAACCTGAAGCTCCCCATTTTGCAAAGAGTGGAAGGATCTATGTTATGATTGGCCAAAAATGGTATAAGTTGTGTGAATGCGACTGAAAATACTAATCGGGCTGGTCAACATTGTAATCAATAACAGACATTCTTAAAAGAAGTTTTTAAATCAAGTTGGTTAAAAACAACTTTCCCTTAAAAGTGTACAGTATGGATAACCATGTTTGTCAGTAACCACAGACCTGCAGTACAGTGTACCACTTGAAACTATACACATTACATCTAATAAGAACGAGTCTGAGTGGATAGTTTGGGTGCACTTGTTCCTAAAAAGTGAAAACATTCCATCACTGAACTCCACTACTTGCATGAAAATCTCAAATTAATACAAATCAATATTAATTATCTGATTGCACAACAATCACTTTGAGGTGGGCCAAGGCTCTTTAAGAGACCTTTATTTCTGTCTTAGAGACCTTTATTTACAGTTCCTAGACTATGAGGAAAACAGTTCAACTCTTTGATTGGAGAGAAACACCCAAAAATATGACAACAGGATTTGTGCCGATGATCCACTATAAATAATCCTTGTTTGAAAACCTCAAGTGATGCCGTCCGATAATAATAACGATTACCGAAAAATGACTGTTCAATCAAGTAGCATGGAAAAAATTATAGTTGACAAAACTGGGTGGTGTTTGTCTTTTTAATAGACTCACAATGCAGCTATTATCCCTAGATGACCCTTTTTTGATACATAGCCTGCGTAGCATGGCAGTTTTTCGGTTGGGCGCGCAAAGTAATAAAGGTGGGTGAAAGCAGAGAAACCACAGGGAGATTGGGGCTTCGCTGCACAGTAGTGTGTTTGACAAAACTGCCATGTTACGCAGGCTATTTGATACATTTTGTATGTTTTTGTAGTGTTCTACAACACAGTGCAACAGCCGTGTTTCTCAATCAGTAGAAATGGTCCACAGTGAAAAAACTCAAACCTTCATAAAAATTATTACTTTGGCTTGCATACAGGTGAAAAATAGATGGAACTCATTTAAAGAAATGTTTTTCTGATTGTAATTGATCATCGATAGGTTGGGTCAAGCCAATTATTATTGATGATCAATTGCATTATCCCAGCTGATTCCCAACACTAACAAGGATACAAGCTGTATAATTGTTTTGAAGGTCAAAATTAAATTCAGGATAAAGAAAATTCTTCAACCCAGGTCGAATTCCCTTTGTTTACTAAATCTAATTATTCAAGCTCACAGATAAGTTACAGTAGGTTAGGAGACAAAGGAAACTGAGAATCAAAATCAAAGGATAAAATATTGAACCAGAAGTTAATTTTGGCCTACAACAGATACAATCTAAATCATCTACCTGTAAATAACTTTCTGGTGCCCAACACATGTACACTTGAGTGAAATGTAATTTACATTCACAAACTAGTTAATAATTTATAAAGAAAAAGCAAAAGAAATAAATGTTTAATGTGTGCCTTTATACAATGTATCTGATAAAGACACGGCTAAACTTTACGTCCAATTTTTTAGACCAAAATAACCCCAAACCTAAATGAGTTGATCTATATCACAGGTTTTGAAGCTGTTCAAAAAACGCGTAGTCATGTATTACCAGGTTTAAACTCTCAGCTTCGCCTTGGGGTTTTACACCTGATAATACCCTCCTGTTCATTCTTTAAACGGTATTTAAAACCACAATTCTACAAAAGTTAAATTATACCTTTATAAGATAATCTATCTTTGGTGGAGCTCCTTTTAGATCCAAATGAACTAGCTTGTGACCAGTGAATCTTAAAACACATGACAAAATATTGCATTATAGACAAAGTTAAGACTGAAATACTTTTTGAAAAAAAGTACTACTTTAACTACTAGCTAAAATAATACCTGCCAACAGTCACAAATAACTTGAACAAATGTTACAAGTGTATAATAAATGTAATTATCAGCTTATTGCTTGATATAAAAATGGATAAATAGGAATGAGTACAAGGAAAAAGTTATAGATTTGTTTCAAAATCAACCTGGAAGAATACAAATTTTATCTGACAGGGTCCACAGTGAATATACACCCCCCTGACAGGTTTGTTTTGAAAATAATAATTATTTCATTGTCTTGACAATCTTATGTGAGCATAAAGTGGTTATTTGCAATTCTACTAATATGAGGATTCTGTATATTACTGTGAAACTATTGTGATAGTCAAAATAGCTTCAATAATTAGTCACCTACAGTGTATACGCATGGAGAAAAAGGTTGGTACTAGTGCATAGGAAAAAGATACTATCTAGAAACATGCCTATTCAGTCAATTACAGCTATTAAGCTCTCACTTTTTATTGCTAGGATCCATTTTGTCCTCCTTGACTTCAGTTCTCTTGTCCAGCTGAGTTCTGGCTTTTAACAGTTCCTCTCTCAAAGAAGCAATGGTCTCTTGATCCTCCTTGAGTCGTGCCTCAACCAATTTATCTGAAACTGCGTTGATTCTGTCTATTGATGCTTTTGCTTTTCAAAGGAACAAAATAGATGTGAGTTTGATGTGACTTGTGTTAAAAGGACCACATCTTAGGCAGACATCGGTTGTAAGTAAGTTAACATGACCCTTACTGAGGAAATTATTTTGCCGTACACAATAAAATAAGGTATTGGGAATTAACCTAACTTAAATTAATGCAAATAAAATGGAAATGACTTTCAAATAAAGGAAATTAACACAAAATAGAGGGAATCCTCTCAAAATGAAGGAAATTAATGCGACATTCACAAAGAAATAAACATGTTGGTACGACAGGAGCAAAGTTAAATGTATAATCTTATTTGGAAACTTTATTATTTTGTGCTACTTTCCCTAAACATCAAGTAAAGAAATCCTGGCCACTTCAAGGAGTTGTTCACAGTTTCAGTGACACCAGTGGATCTCCACCCTGATAAAATACTTGTATGTGTTTCATACAAGTATGTGTTTTTTTGTCTCCTTAAGCCCTTATTATTCATGAATTAGGGCTAGGAAACAAAGGTTACGTTCTAATTCGCTTCGCTCAAACGAACGTAAATTATTTACCGCTTAAATAACCGCAAACACCAAGCGAAATCAGATATGGGTGGATCGCGTGCCAACCCTAACACTTTAATGAAAAGTAATCTTACTGCATTGGTAAAGGAAAAGCAGATAACATATTTAGATATGAGCTAAATACCTAAATATTTCGTCACACTTAAACGATTACATTCTGTCTCTAAAACGTACATGTCTTTTGCTTCGTCTGTTTTCCACCGCCCATGAAGTTTTAACAACCTCTCAGAAACGGCTTTGGAAGCGTTATTACTGATAACAGCTGTAGCACCCCCTGAACGCAGACTATGTAGGCCATATTCCTTGGGGTCATAGCCCAAATCTTTCAAAGTAGTCTTAAATATTTCCCTGCAGCGAGTATAGGATAACTTGCCATTCCTAAGGGTATATCCCGACTTGTTCTTCGTTAATGGCCTGAATAAAGGCAAGTGACTAGACAGATCCAAATTGGCTGCTTCAATATACCTACGTAAGATAGCTACTGGGCAGTATTTGCCCTCTAACTTAGCAATATAAACATAATTGCCCTCTCTATATACATCTGTTTTACTCCTTGGCACAAAAATTTTAACAAAACCATCGCAAAACGTGAGGTGTTTTGGCTGAATATTAGCCAACTCATTAAAACGAAAAAATCCTGCAAAACCTAAAGAACTTATTGCGGCAATATGTAAGTCCTTTAAAGATGCTTCCTCAGCGCCATGTCTGTCAATAATGCTTCTAATGATAGCAGGGTCCACGGGTTTTTTCTTGTGAACTGGATTGCTCCTTGTCCTCTTGGCGCACTCAATCAAGTTCTTGCAACAAGCGTTATCCAAAGGATTGGGACCATCATCAGGAACAAAGGAATAGAACCATTTCAGCGCAGCATGGACCAAAACCATTGCGGCCGGGGACCTAAGCTGTTGATCTAAACCAAATAGATAAAGAGCGACAACAGAAGAAGAAAATGGCAACTGTAGCGCAATTTTCCGAGTCCTACACCACTGTAAAAACTTGTTTATTTCCTTAAGATACTTCTTCGCAGTAGAGTCCGCCCTAGAACAAAGTAAACTACTAAATAAAGAATGAAAATCCGGCCTAATAGGAGGAGGGAGCACCATCCATGCCTTACTTGCAACTACGACCTGCAAGAAAAAACTTATATCACCAAAATTTTGCAACAACAGGATAGCGGCTTTAGGAAATGCAACACAAA
>NC_133206.1:16602666-16670166 GCF_958299795.1 Porites lutea
AGGCAAAGAGTATTTTTTTGCACAAATGACGTCAAGTGCCATGTGTTATGTCATCTATCATCCCTTCCCTATTAAAGATGTGGGGGGTTGACAGCCCTGAATGGGAGTATATATCTATACCTGCCAACTTTTTTAAAGTTAAATGTGTGTTGTCATGACCGGTATTTGCGGAAACATCCTGCGACTTTCAAAGATTTCTCACGACTTTCCAAAGACTTCCGAACGTTGCTGAAAATATACGCAGATGTTCCGAAGACGGTTTGACAGGGTGCAAAGAAAGTCACTTTTACAGCCTGCCATTTGGGCAAGCTGAAGCTAACAGTAGCCCAAACATCATTTCAACTAGTCCCAGAAACGTTTTGATGAGCAGATTGATTTCACAGTTCATCTGTAATTTGGATTCCTCAAAAAACTTCACTTGCCAGTTGGGCAAGTTAATAACAGAATTCACTAGCCCAATAGCAAAACCCACTAGCCCCGGGCTATCGGACACTACTTTCTTTGCACGCTGGTTTGAGCACTTCTAAAGCTACTTAAAGAACATTTGTGTGAAAGAACAATATGTCCCTATTTGTGAGTCAGGCGTGAGATTGATGTCTTTAGTCTACAGGCATGAGATTCATGCATAATGCGGGAGAGTTGGTAGGTATATATATCCCATGCATTTTACTGTACACAGGAGGAATATAAGACATTAATTAGTAATCCCTGGTTGTCTAGGGGGTAGTTTCGAAAACGAAGCACTCGAAAACGAAGACCGAAGCACGAAGCACCCAAAACTCGAAAACGAAGCACCCAAATCTCGAAAACGAAGCACCCTAAACTCGAAAACGAAGCACCCTAGATCGAAAACGAAGCACCCTAAACTCGAAAACGAAGCACCCAGATCTCGAAAACAAAGCACCCAGATCTCGAAAACGAAGCGCCCTAGATCGAAAACGAAGACCCCAAAATCTCGAAAACGAAGCACCCAAAACTCGAAACCACTGCGGGTGTAGGCTGTACGTCTTGCATGACGCAATCCGCGTCAGGTGGAGGGAGCGGATGCGTCCGCTCCTCCAAAGGTCCACAAAATCCATCCCAAGGTTTTATAAAAGCCTGCCAACTGTTCAACTGAACGTTTCTAGATGGGATATAATGTATTAATTTTATTATTGGTCTCGCTATACTTGATACATCTTACCTTAATATGCGTTTTTTCGGTACACATACATGTTTATGTAGACTTCAAAACTGTCCGTCAGCAGATTTTGGCGTATTCAAGTACGCGTGAGCAGTAACACAAAAGGTCTGAAACGAGGCTGAAAACGGAGTGTGAGGCTCGCGCGTATTACTCTTACGCCACGCTTTACCGACTTCTTTACTGATTTTGAGAAAAAAAAACCCGACTGTTTTGCAGTCTACCATATTGGATATTTATGACACTGCGTGATCAGATCAGATCAGATCCAGGCAGGATTTGTTCTAGGGTAATAGCCTGGGATCAGGCTCTATGGTGGGGATCTGATCACGTCCAAAACATAGCCTCCCACCGGGCCTCGCACGCAGCGGCGGAAATGCATTTACAACTTGAGTAGATTTGAACTGCATTCGATTCGTTATCGAATACTCGTTATCGCGCTTGATTTCTGCTGTATTTACATTGGTCTCGTGTTTATAAAGGACAGACGGTGTCGAGTTTTTTGGGTGCTTCGTTTTCGAGTTTTGGGTGCTTCGTTTTCGAGTTTTGGGTGCTTCGTTTTCGAGATCTGGGTGCTTCGTTTTCGAGATCTGGGTGCTTCGTTTTCGAGTTTAGGGTGCTTCGTTTTCGAGTTTAGGGTGCTTCGTTTTCGAGATTTGGGTGCTTCGTTTTCGAGTTTTGGGTGCTTCGTGCTTCGGTCTTCGTTTTCGAGTGCTTCGTTTTCGAAACTACCTTGTCTAGGGTGTGTAATTTTTTACATAGACGTACTGTTCCAATACTTTGTTTAGGTTTAGTATTTAATGTGTTGAATTTAAGCCTTATACAAATACAGGCATTATTGCCCATGCATGAGATCAGATAGGCTGCGATATTAGCCAAGTTCTTTTTCTTTAATACTATGGATCTGAAACGAAGTTGACGTCTACGTACAAAAACAAACAAAGAATGGTGAACCATGCATGTGAAAAAGTTGTGCGTACCTGAAGTTTGAGGTACTGACTCTGTGTCAGCCGTCACCAGTTGACTTCGCTGGACTAGCCTGAAGAACACATAGCTCACCACTAATAGAGCGACAACTACAGAAACATTGGTGTAGTTAATTCGCATTATCTTCATAAACACAAGGCAATTTCTGCCACCCGCTCAGCTTCGCTCAGCCACCTTCGCTTAACGCTGAGTGCTTGACTCGGTCCTAGTACTCCTCAGTTTTGGTGGGTTAGCACGTCATGTAAGGTCAAATAAAACTTGCGTATTTGACTTCCTGACCGTTTGGTGCGCATGCGACATTGTAGAAGATAAAAATGCAAGGAACACTTTGTTTAGTCTGCTACACAGCCGTTTTTAGAGTCGTCACGCAACGCTCCTGGAGCGTTGCGTGACGACACTAAAAACGGCTGTGTAGCAGACTACACTTTGTTCTACCATGGATAATAAAAAGCGGTCTTTGTACTATCCATGGTTCTACCATTCCTCTCGTCAACCACGGCGTTGACTCGAATATGGTTAACTCGAGACTGACATCCTCGAATTTCTTGTATGTTTTAAACAAGTCACCCGGGCGTGATCTTTTTCAAAAACTGATGTAACAAAAACTAACACTTCCAAATTCCATTAGACCTTTTTTTACTGCTTGTTTATTTTGTTTCCCTGTTGCAAACAATGGCTACCCCAGAGAACTTTAATGCGCTATCCACGTGTTCGCGTGCATAACCGTCTAATAAAAAGACAAAAGGCCAATTCCATTGGGGACATCAAGAGGTCTGAATTGAGAAAATAACCTTCAAGCTAAAAAGGTCTGTTCAAACGAGTTCTTGAGAACTCCTAAGTGCTTCTTGGGTAAAGAAATACAATTTGCATTTTTCTTTACTTTTTAATCAGTCGTTTATACTTTTTCTTTTATTGAAAATCTACAAAATCTAGTTCAGCAAAAGAGTTACCCCAATCTTCTGTTTCAAAGCGAGGCTAAGTGTAAAGCCATTGACATGAATATTAATTTATTCTCATGCAATAAAACTCATTTTCAAAAGAAAGGTTTTGCACTTAGCCTGGTTTTGAAAGTAACGGTTTTTGGACATGGAAGTGGACTATTAGTTTTACTATTTTTAACATAAAATCCCACTTTACCCATCTTTTAACACCTAATATCGGATCACTCAGTCTTCGCACAGATTTTTTTTTGATTTAGCTATACACTCGTTAACTTCCAAGTTTAGTTTAGTAACTGCGACCAATCGCCGTAATGGGCTCTATGCGACTGCAGCCTCGTTTAAGGTCTCTCTTTTGAGTCAGTAAAATTAATTTGGTCCTTTTTTCTCAGTTTTATATACGTCTTGAAATAGCGGTCCCACGCGAATCGAAACGGATAACTGTAACGTTCCGACGTTTCCAAGTAAAATGCGATTAAAATCACATTTTACTTTTACTAAGATCACATTCATGCACATTGCATGAATGTAATAATATTGAGCCTAAGAGAAAAGGTTGATTTTTCGGCAAGACTGCCTTCAGCTCGGTAAGAAATGGAATAAACACGAAACTTTCAGGTACCGTAGTGTGATTATCTCTCAGACGACAAGGAAATTCATAACATTTGTCGCATTCGTTTCATCTGGCACCTCAATAACGAAAAAAGACTGATGTTTGAATTACAACTTTTACTACTACTGTTTTTTTTTTCATACGCAAAGAATAACTGGCCTGCCATCTTTTACAAAGGCATTCTAACTTAATCTTCCACACGCCACCTGCGATCTTGTATGGTACTAAGGCCGGATAGCTTTTGCGCCGGCACAAAAACCATAACGGTCAGGACTTCTGCAGGGGCACCCAACGACAATTTTGGGAAAATATCTGTTCGGAAGACGATTTGAGATCTAGAATTTTCGGAACATTTGTTGTAAAATTTGTTGCTTGCCTGCCTCTCCTAGGATTTTCGAACATGTAAAAACCACTATAATTGCCCATTTTTAACGGATTTTCTACCTTTAAAAGGTCCCCTAGAATTTTCGGGAGCCCTTTTTTTGGCTGAAATTTTCGAAAAAGGTAAGTTTTGATCCCTATAATTCTTGCATCACTAGACTTTCAGCTAGGAAATCCGAACAGATGAAAAATATTTAGGGGATAAAAACATGCCTATTTCTACCGTTTAAATACTAAAATACGTTTAACAATGCTATGTTTAAGTGGTTTTCAACTATATTCTCGTTGGGTGCCCCTGCTTCTGTTCACACATAACAACGGTGATTTCGGCGCGATCTCTGTAACCGGGCAAAGCTGCGCAGCGTCGATCTCTAAAGTGGAGAGTTACATACCGGATAGGTGTTCATGCTATACTGGATAGCTTTACGTGTCGGTATGACAAGATATCCGCTATAGTACGAACATAGCCTTATTGAGGCAGTTCATTCTGAAAACGTTCAATGTCAAGGATCATTATAAATAAGCTTATACAGGCTCTGGTTATCAAATTAAGCGTTGACAGGCGCTGGCCAACGCCGAATGAGTCCAATAGACTGGAATCTGATTGATATAAAGATAGATAAAACAACGCTTGAAAACTTAACTCCACGCGTACGCTTTTAGGTCACTGACACAAATACAGATGATCGCATATAACATGTTGTTAGGAGAACTTGTAGTTTTTTTTTTCTGAATTCAACAAAGAATCTTACCACTCTAACTATTTCATATAAAATAAATGGACAAAATCTGCCTGCCGGTTTTAGTGGATTGAATATAACTGTAAACTTATACATATCCAATAATTGCCACTCCGTTAAGCATCTGTATTTGGAAATATCTTATTAAAAGCAAATAAATCTTAATAATTTCTAGCAGTGCGTCTTCTCTCTATGCAAACAAGGGTTCGGCGAACTTTTACTTCGAGATTAAAAACAAACTGTTGACTCAACTTATAATAGATCCAATTCAAAGGAACAGATTCATTGCTACTTTTAATATTGTCTTGTTTTTTTATTCAGTTTAATCGATTTTAAACGTCTAAATGAACAACTGAAAGTGTCATCAAAAACAGGTAGGGCCCTTACGAATGTAAATAATATGGCTTTAAAAACAACGAGCGATATATGAAGGGACCACTTGCCATTTGGCTAGCAGGAAAGAGGCACCTCTTTGCCTCGAAGAATTAAAACGGTGAGTTCTAAACATTGCGTCCATTTTACACAAAAATATGTAGTAATATGTAGTACCCTCCTTTAGAATATTATATCTAATTTTCTCTGTATGAAAGGTTATAGTACTCATTCAGGATTCCTTCAGTTGTTCTAAATTGCTATCGTAACGGTCAGAAATTTTCGCGCACGTGGCGCCAACAGTAAAAAGGTGTGTGAATTATGAAAATGATTGAATTTTTTCATTCTTTGAGAGTTGGCTTATTTGAACTCAAAACAAGGTATTTATGGGCTCAAAGACGGAAAATTAGAAATTTGCCAAAGATTTCATCAATTTCGCAATTCTTTTGACAACTTTTAGAAGTGTTGTTGCATTTTACTGAACAATAGTTATAGATCAATTAATTCTAATATTCTCAAAACTGAGAAAGATTCGATCAAAGCAGAACTCTTAAAAGGAAAGTACAACTTCTTATATTATTACGTGAGAAAACTGCAAATGACTGAAAAAAGGTTCAAAAATCTTAAGAGAAAAATTTGTTATTTTTTAAAAAGTTTTTTTTCCTGGTTTGTCAGTTACAGCATATTTTACGAGTCAAACTACCGTAAAAATTGTTAGGTACTATAGAAAGCTCCGCAGAGCCTGTGAGCTCCGGACTACTTTTAATTCAAGTTGAAGATAAAATATTTGAAGAAATTTACGCAAACAACAAAACAGTGGGGAAAAAATTGAGATACTGAATGTTTTCCGAAGAAATGAAATCTTAATTTTCTTTATTTGATTGTCGGATTGCTTAAAGAGATTTGAGAATGGTTAAAGGGCAAACATAATAACTAAGACAAATCGTCAAAAACTGCTTCGAAAGTCAGGCTTTGTTAACAAACATGGAACTGATAAACATATTGGCGAAGAACTCTTAATTTCTACCATGACAAAGACAAAGAAGAAAAAAAACACGCTGGATATTGAACGGCTTAGCAAATCGTAGCTTATTAATGTTTTCAGTAGACAATCGTCACGTAGTAGGTAAAACAGTATCTTCATCTTTTCCTTTTAAAAGTCACCTTAAACTTGCTTTTTTTGTAGTTGATGCTAGAATACCTTTTCGTTTTCAAAATGATACTATAAGTTTACTAAGTTATGCATTCAGGTCATATTGAGGAGAAAAATGAGAAATTTATATTTTAGCTAACGAATATTCTATATATTTGCAGATAATTTAATTTTTCAGCCAGGATGTGGCTTTGCTTTCTTGTGGCTTCCTTTACTCTGCCCTTTGCCCACAGCCAAAAAGGTGAATAATTTTACGTAATACAACTACCTTAAGCCGTCCGACATGGTCGCGATGTTAGTACATAAGTTGCCCACTCACGCAAAGGGCCTTTAAATAAAAACTGTCCCTTATGTTGGGGAAGATACCCCAAGCTCAGCTGCTGACGTTTGATTGGTTAGATTGAAAGAAAACTTGGTCTCCTGTCCAATACGACAGTCTCTTTAAAACGTTTACTTTCCTGGGCTTGTAAGTGGACAGCTTCTAAATACAAGAGACAAAGTGGAAATAACCGAGACAAAAGAAATAGCACTAGTCAAGAAGGATTCCCCTATCCCTTGAACACACACTGAATTGATTAAGCAGGTTGAGGAAAAAGAAAATAATTTGCACTTAACATTCTCCACACACAGGAACACGTTGACTGAAACTTAGAGAGAAAAAAAACGCCAAGAGGTTGTTTAACAGAGCGATAAGAGGCGGCGATTTAAATGGTGGGCTAATTGGTTAGTCTTCAGTTGAGAACGTCGCGGCTGAGAAAAAAAGGGCTTTGTGTCAAAGGCTTTGTTTCCATACGTTTCTGGGAAACTGTCCAACTACCCCTCCCCTAAGCCAACATTAACACTTACTTCTCACTTAAGGCAAACTGTTGGCTTAGGGGAGGAGTAGGTGGGCAGTTTCCCACAACGTATAATGACCCGTTTCTCTTGAATGAATCCCCCCCCCCCTCCACCAGGGATAACCAACTGTTGAAAAGTTACTAGTTTCAGATATTCAGTAGAGGCAACAATTAAACATAATCTGTGCACTTTCGATAATTATATATGTATTTTCGATATCAGATCCTCTTCCGCATTCTACATGTGAGCGACAGTTCGAGAAGATTGGATGTTTCGTAGATAAGACTGGACAGCAGGGAGCTCTTAGAACTCTTCCCAACCTGCTGGTTAACGACAGAGATGTAAATAGCGACGCAAACGATGGTCACGTGCTTGATTGGCACAAATGGCCGGAATCTATTCACAGGTAAGCCAGCCTGATTTAACTGCTGCTTGCTACGTAAGCTATCAAGTCACTAAACACTATATAGCTGCAAAACTAAAATCCATGCCAAGCAAGGAAAAATGCTGATGGAGCCCTGTAGGGGTAAAACGCAGAATCAGAATTTGCCTTCTTTCGGGCTTGGAAAACGAGATTTGAGTCACTCGGACCTGGGATTCTATTTTGGCTACAGGGAGCGGGATGTAAGATAATCCGTTTAAATGATATACTGGGAAATTGAAAAAAAAAGTATTTAAAAGGGCCTTTTATAAAAATGTTGCAAACAGGTGCACCTCCGGGCTTAACTTTATTCTAAAGGTTTAGAAAAATGACGCATTGTTCTTATAAGGCATGTGAAAGGGGTCGCATGTTTCAAATGAAGGTAAATGAAGAGGGTACTATTTCTGTCACAAATGGTACTTAAGGGTAAAGGGGTTGCTTCTCCGCATAAAGCTTTGTTGAGTAGCTCCCCAGCGACCATATCATAGTTCCTTGGTGTAAGAATGTACGTATTTCATAACGTTTTACAGAAGGGGGCAGAATAAGAGTTACCTTCCAGTCCACCAGATCAGTTTTGAGTCTTTCCAAGGAGTAAAAAATTGATGAGTAAATACAGTTAAGTCAACGTAATTGCCGGATCCAGAAAATTCAGAAAGAGGACAGGAAAGTTGCAAACACTATGGTACATGCATTATTACTGATTTAGTGGCAACGGAATTCTGAGAACATCTGTTGCCAAAAATTTAAAAGGTTCTGGAAAACAAATTTCACTGAAAATTCCTGAAGTTGATAACACAACTTCAGACAAAATAGGTGGGGGTGGGGGGGGGGGGGGGGAAGGAAGGGTCCTCCCCTTATCATCCCTCTTTATTTGTAATGAACACATATGTTGCTTCGTCAATTGGCCATTGTTCATTGGCTATTGCGCATTGGCAGTTGGTTATTGGGCATTTAATTATCCACAACGAACCCACTTCAATGATTTGCTTGAGTGACCAATTAACAAAAAAGCTTTTTAGCACGCAATTGCCCAATGCTCAAAGCAACCTTCATTGACCCAAGTATACATATATGTAAAAGGAATGTTAAAGTAAAATTCCGATAGTTGATAAGAATTGCGTTTTTCTTTCTCTCCTTATTTTAAGCCTTGCTTGTCGCTGTGCAAACGCGACTCGTGCCAAAGGCTGGAAGGTATTTGGTTTACAGTTCTATGGAGAATGCTGGAGCGGGGAGAATGGTGAGACAACATTCAACAATTACGGAGAAGCAGATCCTAAAAAGTGCGTCCAGGAGCTGGTTCAGGGGTTTCCACCTTGTGACAAGAGTAAGGATATGGAGTGCGTTGGAACTCAAAGCACCAACTATATCTACCGACTGAAAGACTGTAAGTCTCATTAAATTTTCCAATAGGCCATTTTACGGCTTCTGCACCATTTACCAAGTGAATAGTAAGTCTCGAGTTACCTCATAAGGAACACAATAGTGATCCCTAGCCCTTACTGCAATAACATAATAAACTTCATACAAGAGAACGACCCAATAATGCAATCCATACATTGACTTGGTATTTCGAGCACCAGTGCTGCTGGACATTTGTGACACGAGTAAATTGCAACTTCGAGCCGTGCATACAGTGCATGTTGAGCTCTAGTCGTGCGAACAAGCATGTGGATTTGTTTTGGCTTGCTTATTTTTTCAGTGAAGCCAGCTGATGTGAACGGTGGTTACTCCATGTGGTCGCAGTGGACACTGTGCACTAAAACTTGTGGGGGTGGAACCAGAGTACGAGAACGCACCTGCACTAACCCTCCCCCTGTTGGGAATGGCAAAGGCTGTGCTCATCTGGGAGAGCCTGAGGAGGAGGAAAAATGCAATGAAGACCCGTGCCCTGATCGTGAGTAACTGTTTCAGTATTACTGTTTGCAACAAAGAGAATACAGAGGCCCACTTCCTTTCTTCCATTCTTTAATCTAGCCCACTTTCTCCTTCCAGTTTTCGCAGGTTCTTTTATTGCGTTAAATCTTTTCGACTGCGCTGAATTAGGGCCCTGTACAAGCCACGAAGAAGTTAGTGGAGTTAAAGTTTTAATCATTGTAATAGGGCGCATTAATGGAAAATCCTTTTGCCAGTTAGGGTGAAAAATTTGTGTACTCTCCAGTCTGAAATTTCAATAGACAGCAGGACACACTTTGGCATCTGTGAGGGCGAGAAAAGGCTGATTTCACGTACACCAACAAGGGATGACCAAGTAGACTATCTGATACTAGTTTACTCACATAAATTTTTCTTCCATTCTCGTTTTCGTCACAGCTTGCAAGAAAGCATTGGACGTTGGCCTCATAATTGACGGTTCAGGAAGTGTCGGCAAAGCAAACTTTGACAAAGGTTTAACATTCTTCGCGGATCTCGTCAGCCATTTAGCTGTTTCGCCACAGGGCACCCACGTTGGTGCCATTGTGTACGAATCATCCGCGTATCTGAAGTTCAACCTGAAAAAATCAGAGTACCATACGCTCTCCAAGCTGAAGGACGCTATTAAGGCTTTGAGGTACCCTGGGGGAGGTACAAGAACTGATCGGGCTTTGGAAATGGCAGCAAATAAGATCTTTAGCGCCGATGGTGGTGACAGAGGAGACGCCTCGAATGTGCTTATTATAATAACTGATGGAAAAACTCATAGCGGTAGTAAGAAATATAAAGAAGTCTTGAAACCATTACAGGTTAGTCTGAGAGTGATATCATATCTGGCAGCTAAAAACAGCTGAATAGAGCTGCCCCCGAAATTTTGAACTACAACCTGACCCATGAAAAGGTTCTGGGACACTTTCCTTTTCTCTCCCCCTTTTCTTAGGGAGTTTTCCATGAACCGACAATATGACGGCTTTGCCTACGTTTCCCACCTCTCCCACCAACAAAGTTGAAATCCATATACCTTATATTTAATCGCTGATACCCAGCACGGCCCAGGGCCGGTGGAGGGGAATTAATTGAAAATGAACAGATCATATATAAAAGACTAAGGGCCCTTTCCAAAAGTCAGAACTGGCCGGCTGGACCATGGCTGGACCAGTCATTTTGACTATGAAATAGGCTTTTTCCAAGAATGTTTGCTGAGAAAACATCTTCTTCCTGCATATACTACGTAGGATTTGACTGATCTGGCTGAAATTCGTTGAAGTGAAATTCTCTTTACGACAAGAACGATCGGGTCGGTCATTTCTGACAATTGGAGAGCGCTCTAAGTGTCCCAAACGTATGGACCAGGATTGCAACTGTCATCGAAGATAAAGAGGTCTACTTTATATAACCTCAGTTTTGATAGTTACAATTACTTCATATCCTCTACATCAAAACTTTAATGTTGTATCAACACGGTCTCTGATGGGCCGTGTTGTTCCCAAAAAATAAACAGTATTTTTGCATCGATCGCTACAACTATCCATCCATATCGTGAAGAAGATAATGGGTATTCAAATTATCTCGGGAAGTAAAGTTATTACTTTCCTCTATATATTCGTTGATAATTTGTATCTGGTTGTTCAACTGGACTGTTGTGGTAATTCTGAGAGAAAATTTTTTAGAAAAACAATCTGAGCGCGGTATCAAACTCAGAGGACCCTCTCCAAAAGGTCTAAAGTCCATGCCCTTGAGAACGGCCAACTCTTATCGTATAAAGAGGGTCAGTAAGAGATGAATTTTGTATAAATGTGACCTAACTCCCTAATCTTAAGCATTCATGATCTCTGCTTATTACAAAGCTGTTGGAATTATGTATCTATTAACTGACAGCCTCTTAACATTTAGTTAATGTTAAATTCCGTTTGTCATCTTTGACTAGGCGAAAGGTGTTCGAACCGTTGCTGTTGGAATTGGTAAAAGCGTCGACAACAGTGAGCTACTAGAGATTGCTGCAAACAACCCGAATTACGTGACTCATGTCAATGACTTCGATGACCTGAAAAGCCACTTACAGAGAATCTTACTTGAATCTTGTCAAGGTAAAACGAGTTGCAAATGAGATCCCAACCCTGAGAGTCAACACAGTATTTGATTTCACACTTGATTGCAAAGTAATAAATAAACAGTAAAGAAATAAATAAATAATAATGATCTTTTAAGGTTTTCAAAAAGGATCTCATAAGATTAAAAAAAATACAAAGAACACACAATCAACTATAAAATTAAACGCTTAAATATATAAAAACTGTTAAAATGTACACGATATCAACAAAAATCATTGATTGTCTGGCTAAGGGAGTTAGAATCCTTCATGGCATGAAATGCAGTTTGCCCCAGTCCCTTTGGACACTTGGAAGTCTGAAATTTAGTTTAGTGCTGGTGTTATAATCATGTTGTTCTTGGTGTCTTGTGGAATTCATATCATGCTCAACAAGGCCCTCGATCACCTGTTATCAGTTTGTGGATTTTGTCACATTTTATCGTCTTAGCCTGCAGGCAAGCTCTTTGGGAGGCTCTGGTGGCGTCAGAGTCACCATGACACCTTGCTCGCATGCCATGGTTCTCACCACTTTAAATACATGTATGCAAGAAAACTGCCTAGAGTCGCTACCATTTGAAATGAATTAAAAGTGTAAAGCCTTTGTTTCAGCGATACACTCAAGTAAGACGTGAAATGGTTGACCCTGTAACTTTCAGGTCCCATCGTTTCGATCTTCCGTTGTTGGTCACTCTTGTAACTTAAAAGAGCTAAGAGAAGGACTAGATGTAAATTTGTCTGATCATTATTGTGTTTCGTTATCAGGTGCAGGTGATGTGGATGGAGGGTTTTCCGAATGGTCAAGTTGGACCCAGTGCTCCAAGTCGTGCGGTGGTGGAGTTAAAGTTCGCGAAAGATCTTGCACCAATCCACCTCCTAAGGGAAACGGACAGAAATGCTCGGGAGAATTTGAGGAGACTGGTGCATGTGCTGAAAATCCTTGCCCAATACGTAAGCCGAGATTGTAAAAACATATGCAACAGGTCACTAATGTTGTAGGTTACATAAGTGGTTTTTAACATGCTCCCACGTGCTATTCTTAGGTGGAGTGATTTTGGCCGATAATTAATGTTTTTGGCGTCCTATATAAACTCAATGCTTAATAAAAGGGAGGTTAAGTGATTCCTTAATATTTCTTGAGGCTTCCAAGTTTGTATTGCTAAGTGTCTTTACTCTCATAGGAACGATTTTAACGGAAGCCTCTGTCAAAGCCACTGCCCAAGAATGCAAAAAGTCCACTTCCAGTTGACCAGCATCGCTTGAACGTAGTTCATTATACTTGAACTTCCTAAAGCCAGTACATTCAATCTGTTTCAACAAGTGCTACCTTCATGCACCATAACCATTGGTTAACTTCCTACACCAATAGCTTTACATTCTGATATTAATTCTGCAAATGCCTTTTTTCTGCAGCCTGTACTAAGGCATTAGATGTCGGAATCGTTATAGATGGCTCTGGAAGTGTGGGTAAAGCCAACTTCCAAAAGGGGAAAGAATTCGTGAAGTCACTGATATCGCACTTCATTGTCTCCACTAAAGCAACGCACTTTGGCGTCATCACATACAGCACCTATGCTAAGTTAGAGTTCGACTTTGCAAACACAAAATACTACGAGATTGTTGAACTTAAGAAGCGTGTCATGGAGATCACATACCCGGGAAAATGGACACGTACCGATCGAGCTTTGGAAATGGCCGCCCAAAAGTTGTTTACTGATGCTGGTGGAGATCGTAAAGACAAACCGAACGTTTTGATTGTGCTCACGGATGGAAAGACAAACAGAGGAAGTAAGCCTTACCCCGAAGTACTTCGTCCACTTCAGGTCTGTTTGCAGTAGTATATCAACTTCTTGCGATACCCTTTGTAAAGAAATTTTCAATGGATTTGCACCAAATTTGCTATTCCTCCTTTTGCACAAATTTGCATCACATTTGCTCTTGAGCAAATGTGATGCAAATCCATTTTTTTTTTTGTCGAGTGAAGTAATTTAAGTAATAGTTATTTGATACTGGTATTGCTAATAACAATGGAGGGAGAAAGGGTCGCGCAGTGGTGCCCCGCCTCCCAACAATGTGGCCCGAGCTCAAATCCCGGCGCCGACGCCATAAGTGGGTTGAGTCTGTTGTTGGTTCTCTCCTTTGCTCCTAAAGGTTTTTCTCCAGGTACTCCGGTTTACCCCTCTCCTCAAAAACCAATATTTCCAAATTCAAATTCGACCAGAAAAGGTAGACGAAGAACCACTGCGTATGTGCTACCTCTTAATCTGAAGATGCGAGAATTTTTATACTCAACTGGTTGGACCAATGATATGTGGCAAAACTGTAGTGCTATGGTCAGTCTGACTTCAACCTGAAATCCTGCGTTACTATAAATGTTAAGATTTAGACATGTTTAGCCTCTTAGTTGCTGCTTAAATTCTCTATTCTTGTTTTTAGGAGCGCGGAGTGAGGACCGTGGCTGTTGGAATTGGACATGGAATTAATCGTAGGGAGCTTCGTCAGATTGCCATGAGCGATGATCAATACGTGGTTCAAGTCAGCGATTTTGATGCCTTGAAAGACAAACTGCAGATGATTTTGGACGAGTCGTGTCAAGGTATATTAACTCATAAATCTTGCTATCCAAGGTTTTAGTATGTACTAAATAAAATAACTTATCTTTCATCCAGGAGCACCTCCACCTCAACCTAGTCCAAAGTGTCAAGAGGGAGCCCTTGGAATTCAAAATGGTGATATTCCTGACAACGCTATAACAGTTTCTAGTCAGTGGGATGGTAACCATGGCCCTGACCGGGCGCGGCTTAATATAGCTAAAGTGGGAGCAAAACGTGGGGCCTGGTCAGCGAAGTACAACGACAAAGGACAATGGATTCAGGTAGCAACCTGCAATTAGCCAGCGATTGTATTATTACTGTATTTCTGTAGTCTCTCGTAAAGACGTCCTATTATATAATACATGATGAATTTGACTGATAGTAATGAGATTCAGACATAGAAGCACTCTTTACTTGAGATAACAGCATTCTACACTTAAGTTTTCAACAACCAGGTAATCAATATCTACTACCTGTTTCATCTATAAGAACAAACAAAAACTCCCTGAGATCGGATAGGACGAGCTCATGAAAGACCTAGTGAATTAACCTAGCAAGGCTTCGCCCGATCGCGCTTAAAGCTTTGTGATCTGAATGATGCAACGTGCCGTTGCTAATTGGTATCCAAGCACGTGACCAAGTTTTAAAAAGGACTAATTACGTAGCTTATGGTACAGTTACTTACTCACGTACAATGGGACAGTTTTCCCTTGGCCTCATTATGTACGAGGAGAGACAAAATGAAGTGTTAACTGAGGAGAGAAGAGAAACAAACCCGTCAAGTCCATGTTAAGGCGAAAATGCGTAACACCCCCTATCTATCTAAGGGTATTTTCTAAGGCAACTGTATGTTTTCATATAAGACAGAGGATAAATTCAGATAATATATAGATTTAGCCAGGGCTAAAAGCGAAGCTCTCGATAATTTTTATAGTTTGCTCAAACAAAATATAAAATCGAATAATGCTAAGCGGCGAAGGCAACGAGAACGGTAAAAAAAGACAACAATAGCTCTAATTAGCCAAAAAAGCAACTTTGCACGTGCAGCACACTTTTTTGTACATTTCTTTGCCGTTGTTTTGCACGACTGTTACGTGAAACTTCCAGAAAATTCCTAGTTACACATTTTATGGAGGGAATGTCGGACGTGTTCTTGTTCACTCTTTTTTAGCGGTTTTTTAGCGTCCCACAAATCTATTGTATGTGCCAGGGTTGTGAAACGGGGCTTACGGTTTATTGTCCTTATCAGAGAAGACCAGAAAGTCTAACCGTTTTGCATATGTCTTTTGAAAGACAACACTTTCGGGCTCAGTTATTTAAAGACCCTGAGTGTTGGTCCGGCCGGGGTTTGAACCAGCGGCCTCCCGCCCAGTAGACCAGCGCATATCCAATTGAGCTAACCGGGAAGCGATCTACGATACAAGCATTAATTTTAATGGCGGTTACGTAAAACACTGACAACTAACTCCTGTTGGTTTAGGTTGATCTTGGAAAGGTTGTCAAGATAACTAAGGTCATGACTCAGGGAAGGAGTGATTATAATCAGTGGGTTACGTCATATTGGCTATCATACAGTATCAACAATGGCTACTACCAGACATATGGCGAAAATAAACCCATTGTAAGTGCCTTTAATTTATTGCTGAAATGCATTACAATGACTGTTAATCAGACTGCCCTCACAAATCGGTTCGTTGCTAGTTTGGGGAGCACAGGTTATGATGAGAAATATAAAATACTCATTTTACGATAAATTGCAATCTTATAATAGGATTTGTTTTTCCGTCAGCAGGCCTCCAGGGGAAAATCAAGGAAATTCAGAAACAGGGGGCCGAAAGACTGGCCAGCCATAAGAATACTGTTTATGTATGGTTTAAAGAACTCCGATAGCATCTTCGTTCAAAAATAACGCTCTAGGGGATAGATTTTACTAAGAAATATTTAAACTTTTTCTAACACAATTTCAGACCAAAGGGGAGCCGCCGCCATCCTTTAAATCTGCCCTTTCGATTTGTTCTTTCACACTTGTTTCCTTTACTTTAGGTCTTTACTGGAAACAATGACCGGAACACTGTGAAAGTAAACGTGTTAGATGTGCCCATTTACACTCGTTATATTCGTCTTCATCCTGAAAGCTTCCATGGACACATCTCCTTGAGACTCGAGCTGTATGGCTGCAAGACAGGTCGGTATATATTCAGTTAAAGGAGTAAATTGCACGACTTCTTTTGAGGGCAAAGACAATGTTAGGGTAGAGGCTATCGCCTTGATAAAAGGCCCCTTTCCTTTTCGTACGCCAGTTCAAATCGAGAAGGTGAAAAGTAGTCTCTATTCGCAGCCCAAAGTTAACTGGCTTAAGGCTAAAGCCTTAAAAAATTCAAAACGACATTGGAAAGCCATCGAACTATCTGGAAGACATTCCATCTCTCTGTTGACAGTATTTTCCATCGGGGGGGGGGGGGGGGGGTACTCCCTTATATAAGCCATATAGGTATGTGCCACCCCAAACGGTATGGTTTTTGGGCCTTTTTGGTCTGAAAACGGGTATACACTTTACCCATTTTGGTCCCGAATCGGGTATGGTTTTCGAAGGAACTACGGCAGTGCATGAACGTATTTGTCGTTTCAATTCCAAATAAATAAGAAAGAAAGAGTAACATGTATATAATATTTTGTTAGCGTTCTAACCTAAGTAATTTCAGGCCTATCAATGGGTCTGGAGTTTAGTGGCCAGGTCTGAAAGCGGGGGTAGAAAATAACTTCTTTGGTCCGAAACTGGGTAAGGATTTGGAGAACCGGATGGTACACCACCATCAAGATTTTTCAAGAGTACCCCCCGGGCTTCCATCACCGCCTTTTTGATTAGACGAAAACAGTGTATCCCTAAAGATCAACCCTTATACTAACAACGTCGTTTTCATCAGGCTTTGTCCCACCCAGTCCCCCGCAATGTTTGGAAGCTCTCGGAATGCAGAGTAGACGAATTAAAGCAGATGCCCTGCAAGCTTCATCTTCAGTTGACAGCAACCATAGTCCAGACCAAGGGCGTCTTCATTTCCAGAAAACAGGAAGCAAAGCCGGCGCCTGGTCCGCTAAGATTAATGATGCTCATCAGTGGTTTCAAGCCAAGTTTGATGTGGTGGCCAAGGTGCGTAGCATTGGTATTCAGGGTCGTATGGACTACGATCAGTGGGTGACGGTATACACACTGGCTTACAGTTTTGATGGAAAGAACTGGAAGGATTATGAACTCAATGGAAAAGTGACGGTAAGTTCTAACCAACAAATTTTATCAATCGTTGAGACCGTCAACTATAATGATTGGGGTTTGGAGTCGGGGGATTGGCAAACTTTCGTTCAAAATGTTCTTTAAAAGATATTGATTACAGTCGTATTATTTAAGTGTTTCTTCCGATATCAAGACCCTTCAAAGAAAACAAAAATATCAGTTGTGCGTCGTTTACATAGCCTCTTCTTATCTGGGTATGTTTTCTGGTGGTAATCACATTCTTTTTTGTTGGGAAGTATTCGCCTAATTTAAACGTTTTTTTTATTACTTTACTTTACAAAATGATCGAAGAGCCTCTGCTCGCAGCCTAACCTTACTTATAAGCTAAGATGAAATCTTGTATCCAGAGTAATCTCGTCAGTTATGTAGGCATCGCACTAACAAGAAGCTCACGGTTGAACTTATAAATTGTCTATTGTCCAGGAATTCCAAGGTAGTAGTGACCGTTATACTGAGACAGCAGAGACCATCGATCCACCAATCACAGCACAATACGTACGCATCAAGCCGAAGGTCTGGCACGGTCACATATCCATGAGGGTAGAGTTTTATGGATGCACCGAGGGTAAGTTTAGACTGTGCCACGGGTCACACCTCAAAGAAAAATATTGTTACTCTTAATAAAGGACAAAACCTCAGACCCCCATCGTGATATCCACCCTGTTCAATCTCAAGAGTAGAGCCACATTCAAACAAAACGGCAAAGCTATCTATTTTAACTAATACTTAAAGAGAAACAAACTAAGGGGACATTTTCGTCGACGAAAAAATAAGGCCAAATCATATCTAAAAACCTCAGGAATGCTTTAATAAATGTTTTTGTTCAATGATAAAAATGATGAAAGGGAAACAGAAAAAATGGAAGATCGACGTTTCAAATTCTTAGTATTTTTCCTCCTGGTGCCCAGGACATCGACGTGCTGCATTTGCTATTTTGTTCTTGCCTCACTTTTTCTTTCATCCTCCATCTACGCTGCTTCGCTTTTTTTACTCATCGGTTTAATGTGTGCTATTTCAGGTAGCTCTTTAGTAAGTCACTGCTCACCCACCTTCACTTGGATAGACTTTTTTGGCATTTATCCTAGTGCTCCAAGTGCCGTACAAAAATAACTGTTTTCTGATATTCCATTTCAGACGGTGATATCTGTAACGTACACAAGCCTTGCAAGAATGGTGCGCAATGTACAAATGTGGTCGGTGGTTACCAGTGTAAATGTCCGAGTGGTTTCAAGGGAAAGAATTGTGACGAAGGTGAGTTTTACAAGAGACACGGTCTAAACCAATTAAAATCTAAATGTCACGGACCTTGATATAAAGGTTACTGCATTCTACAGGTTTGTTTTTCTGACTTAATTAAAGGGGCCTATGTCACGCCATCTTTCTACAAAGCTAAAACTTGTCTTCGCATCAACTGAATCCCAAAAACGTTGAAAACGATGGGCCAACCTTTTAAAGCTTGCTTTTACAAAAAAAAGAGTTAAACTCCCAAAGGGTTGTCGTGTACACCACCAACATGGATGCCGTTTCATTGTGTTGGAACATCAATATGGCCGTCTTGACGTACGTTTGACGTCATGTGAAAACGCTCTATATTCCAAGTAATAAAAGAAATGGTTGTAATCGCACCACTGCCACACGAAGCTCTACATTGATTATTTATTTTTCAAATTGTTTAGATCTTGATGAATGCGCAAGTGGTCCATGTAAGAATGGTGCCAAGTGCACTAACACACCTGGAGGATACAAATGCGAGTGTGTTGGAGGATGGTTCACTGGAAAGAACTGCGATGAACGTAAGCGGAGTTGTAACCCCAACTGTTGTTCATTTATTCTCCAATCGCGGTAGCAGATTTGCGTATTCTGTTAGAATTGTTACACATACAATCATTTTCACCCTAATCCTAAATGGCGTCATGGACAGTGTAATAAACCACTCCGCGTGAAATTACCAGTAAATAGATATTATGACACGGTACTACGATAGACACAAAAGCTAGACCGTCGTTAGTACACTGTGACCTTTGTTGTGACATCTACAGATGGTTAGACATTCTGGTCTTCTTGGATAAAAACGAAAAACCGTAGACCCCGTCTCACAGGTCTTTCACTGTTTGATTCTCGTGGGACGTAAAAGAACCCACACTACTGTTCGTAAAACGTAGGGAGACGTAGACTCCAGTGGAGTGGTACAACCTTTCATGGGCTGGGTGGGTAATGAAGGGGTTGATATCAGTTGGGACGTTAGTCCTGTTTCATCCACCTGTCACCGTGTTGAATCACCGTAGCGAATTAAGAAACCTTTTTGCTGGTCATCGGCAAACTTATAGGCTTTCAATAACGCAGTTGTTAGTTTCATTACCATGAAAAGAGGAATGAAACTGATGACTGCTTTATTAAAAGTACATTTTCTGGTAATAACAAGCAAAAGGTATATTTTCCTATTTCTCGCCTGCCAGATTCACACCGATATTGTACGAAGTTTCCATAGATTTCGCCACGGTAGCGCACAATTTTCATGAATGCTACACAAATACAGTTATCTCACGTGTTTAGAAACCAGCTGTCTGCTTTCTCTTGCTTTCTTTGAATACCTAGGGTTGCACTTGCCCACCAACGACCCCTCAGAAAGTATAATGTGTGTGATCTGTAATGTGTACGTTCACAGGAGCTTCATATATCTGATGAAGGAGTTTCTTAGGAGGATGTTGACATAATTACCTGTTGATTATTCTGCAAAATACTTACGATTTTTTTTGTTGAAAACAGCTCCTACTGAATGCATAGTCAACACAAAACTAAGTGAATCGAACCGCGCTTCTGGCGTTTTGAGAAGAAGCGTCCTGCAATGCGACCAGAGGAATCTAAAAACAATTGGAAAATGGCACCAGTTTGTTGGTGACGCCGGAAACAAGATGCCAAACTCCTGTGTTCCTACCCAACGCTGTGGGACCCACGCTCCCGGATGGATGAACGGCGAGCACCCTAAGAAGGAAGACGGAGTAGTAAATAGGGAGGTATGTTTCCACTGGAGTAACAACTGCTGCCGCTGGAAAGTTACGATTAAGGTGCGGAATTGCGGTGGACATTATGTTTACAAGCTGGAAAAGCCTCCTGCATGCTATCTTCGCTTCTGCGGTGATAAAGGACACAGTAAGTTTTTCATAGATGGTCGGGATTCGGGATTCTAAAGCAAAATTGGGACGAGATTCGGGATTAAAAGTGTGCGGGAGGTAGGATGCCAAGAGTCGAGATTACGGGATTGAAGAACCCTATTGGGGACTCATTACATAGCAGAGATGCAAACAATTTTTTCCCGCCTTAGTGATAGGGTGAAATTCCGAAAAGCCTAGACACAGCGACATGAGACCGATAAATGAAGACAAACGAAACAAAGGTGGCTTGAAACTGCGATAGCGACGAAGTCAGGCGTAATTACATTATTACACAAAACGCAGATTTTTTTTAACAGGATAGGGACATACAAACAATCCCCGCCTCCTCAAGAGGGTCTCAACAGTTAGTATCTAGTATTTGCAGTGTCGCGAGGATGTTAAACTGTTTTTCTATTTTTCCCACGTTAGATGTTTGCGAGCCTAAGAACCCATGTCAAAACGGTGGAATATGTCAGCCTCAAGGTGACAGCTATTTCTGCCACTGTAAATCAGGATATCAAGGAAAGAACTGCGACAAAGGTATACTTTATACTGACGGAAGGGAGACACTTTTTAATAAATACAAGGATAATACCCTCTCTTAATTCTGTTCGATCAAATTCTTCAGGCGATTTTCTCTGCTGTTGAGAATAATTTCCGGCCTATCGGCCATCCTGGCCAAAAAGGGTTCTCACTTCAGATGATCATACAAATAGGCGTTCTCCTTTACTATTTCTTATCAAGACGAAGAAGATGTAAAGATTCTATTGCGCTGATGGAAATGGGACGTAGACACTGGTTTTGGGGTCTACCATTTATAGGTTTGTGGGAGAGGGATTGCTACAAAACCACAGCAATTAACACACTTTGCTGAGTTAGTGTCCTAGTAAGTCTGGAGAAGCCAAACGGATTACCACCCTGTCTATGGGGAGCAGCAATTTTTGTTAAAGATATTGTTAAACCTAGACCTCTCAGTTTCAAAGGGGAAGAGGAATAAATATATTTTTTCGATTTCCATGTTTTACATTCCTTAGACATAAACGAATGTGCTGTCAGTAATCCTTGTAAGAACGGTGGAACGTGCACCAACCAACCTGGAAGCTACAAATGCTCGTGCGGTGCGAAATACACTGGAAGGAACTGTGAGACAGGTAAAAGCCCTCATAAACGCTTCATTTTTATGGCTACTGGCAGTTAGAACTGGAATTTTAAGCAAAAGGCCAAGATAATAGCAAACACGATCTTCAGTGAGGATGGCGTCACAAGTTGTAAGGAACAATATAGCCCTGATATTTTAGAGAGCACAAGTTTGTTTCCACTGAAGACAAATTCTCTGAATTGTGTTAGTAATTCTGCAACAGAAGAAATAGTAAGAAGCAGCTAGTGAGGTAGGGATAGGGTGGGGTGCAGGATAACCTCGAGATTCAGTCGTACCTTGGGGATAAGTTGCACATAAACTTACAGCATTTGACGTTCATTACGACTCATCAAACTTCATTAACCGACAAAAGTCAGGAAATCAAACTGAGCCTTCCCGCACGAACGATTGATCTCTCTAGCCTCAAGGGTATTGGGAAGAAGATTAAACAGGTCATCCCAGTAATACCCATATGTAATGTTAAAGAATAATGTTCAAATTCAGTCTTGAAATATATTTCAGTAAAATCAATTCATACCTTGTAAAACTAGGACTTTCTAAAAGGTCTCAGTTGAATGGCCACACCAGAGGATGCTGTCCACATATCTAAGGGTTTCAAACCACATGTAGATTAAATAATGTATTTACAACTTACTTTTGCTATTTAGATGTTAACGAATGCAATGTCCATAAGCCCTGCAAGAATGGAGGCACATGTGTCAACACTGTAGGCGGATATACTTGTAGCTGTCCACCAAATTATAAAGGGAAGAACTGCGATGAAGGTTAGTTAGCCTTTTAAATCCTAAGAATGACCAGCATCAATTTTCTCCTTGAAAGTTTATGGTCTATGAAACAGTGGTAGAGAATCAATTACTTGATCACAAAGGGTGAATTATATTGATACTTCAAAAACTTCTCCGCACTGCAAAAGGCCGGGTTAAATGAGCTCTTTCACCATCACTTTCTGGGGTAACGTTTTAAAACTACAAAAACGTCGGCATCAAAGAAACCTTACTAGTAGCTGTCCGGTTTTTTCATAATTACTCCACTACTCTAACCATTAAACCATAAGTGCGAGTTTACCTTTGAAAGTCGCTGACTTGGCTAGAAAATTAATAGATTGCAACTTGAAAAAAGTGGATTAAATTTTACAAGTTCTTCTCTTACCTGATGGAAAATTACCAAAAAATATAATGTTCTGCTTTCTCAGCAAATCGTTTCATATGGCATCTAATAGATTAAGAGTGATAAAATCTCATTACCTTTAGATGTTGACGAATGTGCCGCCAAACCATGCAAAAATGGAGGTAAATGTGTAAACTCTGTTGGAAGTTACAAATGCAACTGCGAAGGTGGCTGGTTCACTGGGAAGCATTGTGATGAAGGTAAAAATATATTTATTAAATTATTTATGATATTCTGGGAACAAACAGCAAAAAGCATTTCAATGCAGTAGCAGTAAAGCCATGCAAAAAATACTTAACAAAACGAAGAAGTACCGGGAATGCTACATTTTAAGGGACGTTTTTCTTTACGATGTCGCCGACGATTTATAATCTTCACTGGTGGACTGAAGTTAAGCTGTATAAATTAATTGTTTGACTTGATTTGTAATTACATACGTTTAAATCAGCTTAGAATTTGTCATATGTCAGTATATGCAACATTCTAATTTTTTCGGCTCCCTTTCTTATAAATGAAAAACATAATGATTTTTTTCAAGATCCTCCGGAATGTTCAAGTTACACCCCACTTAACACTGCTGATCGCGCGTCCGGTTTTAGCGACAGAAGAACTGTTAAGTGTGACAGAAACGACTTTCCCAATATTGCAAAGTGGTATCGTTTTGAGGGTGCCGCAGGAACAAGAATGCCTACCACTCCAGTGCCTAAACAACATTGCGGAACGCACGCAACAGGATGGCTTAATGGTAAACATCCCAAAAAGGAAGAAGGAGTGGTGTCCAGAAAGGTTTGCTTCAACTGGAGCGGCAACACTTGCAGATGGTCAATATATGTTAGCGTTCGTAACTGTGGAGCATTCTACGTGTATCACCTAGGACGTACGCCAGGTTGTTCGTTTAGGTACTGTGGAAACAAGGGACATGGTGAGTTGTCTATACATGAAACTGATGCATGTGTTATGGAACAAGCTTGGGGTTACGATGGCTGGATATTGACCAAGTTCGTTTTTATACGTTTCTGGGAAACTGCCCACCTACCCCTCCCCTAAGCCAACATTAACACTTACTTGTCACTTAGGGCAAAATGTTCGCTTAGGGGAGGGGTACGTGGGCAGTTTCCCAGAAACGTGTAATGATCCTGAAATTGTGAAAAAAAAAAACACGTTGCCAATATCCAGCCATCTTGACCGTACAAGTTTCGTCAATAAAAGGTTTGTTATATGGCCAACGTGGGAAATCCCAAGCGGGTAAGATGACCCCATCTTGCCCACTCGGGAGCTACAGTGTGACATGAAAATTTTGCGGGAGTTTTATTTTGCGGATTGGCGATTTTTTGTGGTTTGCGGGAACAAATTTTTGCGGTTCGAGATGACTGAAATTTCTGGTGGGAACTAATTTTTGCGATTCTCTGCTTAAGTAGCAGAATATTTAAATAGAAGAAACCTTAATATGGTATTTTCAACTTTTATTTTACGGTATGTTGAGACAAAGTTCACTCTACTTACATATTTGATGGAGAATAATACGGTAATCACTGTAATATCTTACTGCACAAAGGGACTGAACAACAGCGAAACAAAACAAAAGCCTATCCCTACCATACACAACAAGTCCATTAAAAGCAGAGTTTTTAATTTGACTGAAGGGAGTTAATTTTTGTAGCGTTTTATTTTGCGGGTTTTTTTTTCTGCGGGACTAATTTTTGCGGATCGAGGTCAATCCGCAAAATTCGCAAAAATTAGAACCCGCAAAATTTTCATGCTACACGGTAATTAGAACACAGGATTCGCGTCATGCACTCTAACAGGTTACCAGGAGCGCCCTGATAAGGTCATATCATTAAAGGGTGTTCAGATCACTATTGGGTTACCAAAAACAAATTTCCATTGAAAAAATATGATTAGTTGTCATGTAAATCATCACACAAGAAAACAAGCAGAAGTACAGCTGTCACTAGAATGAACAATATTGATCAATGTTACAATTGTACTGATCAATATTGGTCAATGCCATCTTTTCAGATACTTGCAAGGTACGCAACCCGTGTAAAAATGGAGCAACTTGTAAGCCAGATGGTGATGACACCACTTGTCAGTGCCCTCCTAACTACCAAGGGGAAAACTGTGATCAAGGTAGGCACCGTATAAAAGTAATTCAGCTACAGTGTTTTACCAATGTAATTGCGAAACATCTCTTACGTTTTACCAATAACAAAGGAAAACACAGTGGCGAGGGTGACAACGATCTCCAGGAAAAATTAGACTGGCTTTCAACTCAACAGGAAGCAGTTTATGCTCTATTTAGGCATTTTTTCAAAGTTGTTTAATAACTTGATTTTCTGCTTTGGCTTAGATGTCAATGAATGTGCTAATAATCCTTGCAAAAATGGAGCAAAGTGTACGAACACTCGTGGGAGCTACACGTGTACATGTGACAGTAGATTCACTGGAAAGAACTGCGATCAAGGTAAGTAACCGATCAGATGGAAGCTTTTCGCCAGCTATGGTCATTTGGCGAGTATTAATTGGCTCAAAAGGCAAGTGTCTTTAATTTAGCAATTTGTAATCTGTGAAAGGTTTGAACCCAGGAGTCATTTCATAAGTAGGCTGAGTATGATCGTCCGGTGAACTTAGTCCCGAATAGGACAGTTGTTGACAGTGACTGACGTTTCGACAACCTGTGCGGTAGTCTTCTTCAGACTAAGTTCACCCGGACGATCATACTCAACCTACTAATGAAATTTGTAATCTGTTGTTCACCTTTTAAGATGTGGATGAGTGCAAAGTTCGTAACCCATGCAAGAATGGAGCCTCTTGTGTCAACTCCGTTGGTGGATACAGCTGCAAGTGCCCTGCAAATTACAAGGGGAAACACTGCGATGAAGGTAAGAAAAATAGGAATAATTTTCCTGTTTGAGTGGTTGGCTATTACGAATGCTTGGTTATGACACTGACATACTACGGGTCAATTGCTTTGCTTCTTTCATAGATGTGAACGAGTGTGCAGTTAAGAATCCTTGCAAAAACGGTGCCAAGTGTGAGAACACTCGAGGTGGTTATAAGTGCAACTGTGTGGGAAAATGGTTTACGGGAAAACACTGCGACCAAGGTTTGTTTTCATAACGTCAGGTAGTGCAGAATTCAGATTGAAGTGGATTGGTACGACAACAAGGGAAAGGGATGTCTTCAGTAATTCAAACATAATAAGATAGTTCAGGCTATGAAGTCAGATCTTGGGATGTAGCAGTGACAACAATTTCCGGTCAAACATTGAATTAAAACTTATTATCTTACCTTTGTACAGACCCAAGTGAATGCTCGAATTACAAAAAGCTTAACGATGCTGACCGTGCCTCGGGTTTACAAAGAGGAAATGTACTCAAATGTGATCGCAACGACCTCGACGTCAGTTGGTACCGCTTTATGGATGCTGCAGGAACCAGAATGCCTACTTCACCAGTGCCGAAAAATCATTGCGGTACCCACGCAACAGGCTGGCTTAATGGTCAACATCCTAGCAAGGACGAAGGAGCGGTCTCCAGGAAGGTCTGCTTTCACTGGAGCAGCAGAATTTGCAATTGGCAAGTTAATGTCAAGGTCCGTAACTGCGGAGCATACTTTGTGTATTACCTGCCAAAAACACCCGGCTGCTGGTTCCGCTACTGTGGAAACAAGGGACATAGTAAGATGAAAACAGTCTTTTTGTTCCCTTATCAATGCTTGCACCTGATGTCATGTTTAGACATTATCTCGCCCATTTTTACAACGTTCACATGGCTTAAAATGTCATATTTTTTAAACTTAACAGATGCCTGTAAGTTTAGCAATCCCTGCAAGAATGGAGCGACGTGCTCACCAAATGGCGACAGTCTGACTTGTCAATGTACGGCCAACTTCCAAGGGGAGCATTGTGACAAAGGTATTATAGTTGGGTAGCGGCCTCTAGATATATACCCTGCGCAGCTGGCAGGATTAGCGCGTGAATACTGTTGTATTTCGGCGGCGGAGCCGCGAGAAGATTACTTGGAAGTCAACTCGCGGCTCCGCCGCCAAGAAAGTACCGCGCGCATACGGCAATCCAGCCAGCCACGCAGGCATCTGGACATGGTGTTGTTGATCGGTCGGTAAGGTTAGACCCAAACTGTCCGTTCTCTTTTCAAGACTTTTCTTTGAAGTAAGCAAACGTTCGGCCAAATAACTGTCACGGGGGGAAATTCCACGGGAGGAGAACTACTGGAAAATTCAAGCGAGACTTTTCGACATGCTTCTGAAACTTTTTACCCTACTTTAGACCAAAGTATATATGTAAAGCGTATTACTGATAGGGATTGGAGGATCAACGTCAGGCATCCCTCCAATTCATCAAAGCTCTCGCTCTTAAGTTACCGACATTAAGGCAAAAACACTCAAAGTCTGTTCAGGTTCTAATGTTTGAATTTTCTTTTTGGTGACATGCTTAATTTTTCGATTCAGTCAATATTAGGCATTCGTACCCACTCCCCCACACGTTAAGAAAATGGACATTGTTTCAGCAGGGGTATATATTACTCCCAGTTCAGTTTAATAGATGACATATCGTCAATTCTATGGTAATTATAAATGTCAAGTGATTAACAAACAAGGTAAACTGTTTTAAAGCGAAAAATCTACAGAGGTGGGTTAATTCTCTGATGTTCGTATTTTTCATTCATTGTTTTACGCGTAGACGTTAATGAATGTGCCAAAAACCCCTGTAAGAATGGGGCAACATGCACCAACACCCACGGAAGCTACAGGTGTACATGTGACCCTGGATTTACTGGAAAGAACTGTGATCAAGGTTAGTCGCTTGAATAAATTAAAACGGTTTAGAATTATTGATAACTGACCCCACAAGTTGAAGATCCCATTGTAGAATAAGTAATCTGTGGGTATCTGGTTATCAGAATCTGTGGTCATACCTTTTGTGTGGTGGGGTGATACGTTGTCGTATTTTTTCTGCCCTCTACTTCTCGACTTAAGTGAATAAGCTGGCTGACTGTTCTCTGTGAAAGGTTTGAAACCAGGAGTCTTTTTATAAGTAGGTTGAGTATCATCGTCCGGGTGAACGTAGTCCTGAATAGCACTGTTGTTGACAGTGACCGACGTTTCGACAACCTGTGCGGTAGTCATCTTCAGAGCCAAAGTGAGTTGTATCACGTCAGTTGATGGTATAAAACTCTGGTTATTGACCTGATTGGTCAATTAAGTCGCGGTGTTATTGATCATCTGTGCAGTTAAGCCGTGATGTTCTCTGTTGCATTGTCTGAGTGACTGCTGTACATGTCTTAATTAGGTTGTCTAAGTCCTTAAAGCCAATTGTATACACCAAGAAAGCCACTTGAAGATTTGTACTTAATTCGAGTTTTGCTTCAGCTTGCGAGATCAGAGGTCCTTTTCGGCTTTAGTTACACACTCCGAAATAGGCGTCTGTCCTCGCAGGATGGTTTTTACTTTCACTCATAAAGCAAAAAATAATTTAAAAACATAATTGCTATCGCTGAGGACGCATTCCAGCCATAATGTCCAGTTTAATTCACAAGATAAATTAGACCACGTCGGCAAATAATAAGGCTTCAATTCCATAACGGCCTGTCGTCACATCTGAAGTATTGACTGCCATGTAGTACACTTCCTCCTATTTTATCTAATGATATTTAAGTGCCAAGGCTTAATTTTACATCTCACGTTTCCCGTAGATGTGAATGAATGTACGGCTTACAGACCATGCAAAAACGGAGGAACCTGCACCAACTCTGTTGGCAGTTACAGCTGCAGATGTCCTGCAAATTACAAGGGAAGGAATTGTGACGAAGGTTGGTAAAGCTGCTTCTAAATCTGTCGCCGGAGAAAGGAATTCTAATAGCATAGATAGTATAAAACATACGCCGAAGATCAATAATGAAGTAAGAGATCGTTGCAATAATTTGGCATGCGTAAGAGTTACAATTTCACAGTTCCCTTATTGCACGTTAGAGGAGCTATGAACAAACGTTTGCTTTGAGTTATTGATGATTTAAAATGTTTTTCTACCACTCAAAATTGTGTTTCATTTGACATCAAGATCCCTCGAGGTCGGTGCACGTCACAGTGTTTGGATATCGGATAAAACACTCTTCCTTGGGTATTATACATAACGTTAAAACAACGATTAAATTTACCTCTCTTTCCTTTCAGATGTGGATGAATGTGCAGCCTTAAATCCTTGTAAAAATGGCGGCCGTTGCCAAAACACTAGAGGAGGGTATAGCTGCTCATGTCCTCAAAGATTCGCAGGCAAAAATTGTGACCAAAGTATGTTCAGAATAGATTGCACAAAACCAATTTTTGTCAACCGCTTTGTGTCTGTGTTAATTGGTACCTTCCTTTTTTCGTGCCATGGTTTTAGATTCACCATTTTGACATTGCCCCAGCCTGAGAAAACAGCCGACACATGGCGACGCCACCACGGGTTTCCCCGCGAAACGACATCTGAGGAACAGGCGCAGAAATCCCATGCTGATGACGTGTTATCAAGCAGATCTGGGTAGTGCTTTTGAAGGGTTGAAGTGAGTTTCCCTCGCAGCACGACCTCTCAGAAGCACTACCAAAATCTGGGAAGTGACAGGTCATCGCTATAGAATTTCTGCGCTCGCTCCTCAGACGTAATTTCGCGGGAAAACCGATGATGGCGCCGCGAAATATTGGTTGTTTTCTGAGGCTAACATTTCCTTTTATACACCTTGTTTAACGCCCCCCCCCCCAAATAAAAAGCATTAGCGTTTTCTTCAATTTCAATAATTATGCAATACTTTTAGGGGTAGGGGGTGAGCAAGGTGTATTTTGGGCAATTTAAAAAAGGTGAATTAAGGGATAAAAAATTGGTAGAACTTTCCATAACAAGCCGTCAATCATTGTCCCGGCCGCCCCTTTCTGAATTTTCTGGATCTGCCTCTGAAAGAGCATCCGAAAGTGATTTTAGTTATTTAGAGCTTAGTGGAGTTAATTCGTGACGTGGCTTATCTAAATATTATCGGGTAAAACAATTACCGTTGCGAAGGAATCAAATCAGAAAACAAGTAATGGCCAATTTTTACAACTTTTACTGTTGGAAACGAAGACGGAGTTGACCTTGTTTAGACACGACCCTTCCTGCTCTATTGTGTAAATAAGGTTATTGTTACGCTAACTAGTCTTTGCTAAGCATAATTTCCATAAGAAAAGGGAGGAGATTTGTATCAAAGCAAGGTCAACCTCAGCCTCACGTTCACTCAGAGGCTAGAATACTAAGCCTACAACTGTAAAATGGCCTATCTCGGTTTCGAAGAAAAGATACGGGAAAAAAACGTAAATTAAAACCAAAAAACACCCCTATCAGGAGTGCCTCTACATATGATTTTGTTTCTAACCTTAATCCATGCTCTTTTAAATTTCAGTCATCATTCCATCTGAATGCAAAAATTACGTTGTAATCAGTGAAAAAGAACGCTCAAAGACCTACAGTGGAGGACCATTGACCTGTGACCAGAGGAATCTTAAAACAGTTGGGAGGTGGCACCGTTTCATGGGAGCAGCCGGAACTGCAATGCCTACGGCCTGTGTACCGACACATCGTTGCGGTACGCATGCACCAGGCTGGCTCCAGGGAGGGCATCCCACTGAAGAGCAGGGTGCTGTTACAAAAAAAGTTTGCTTCCACTGGAGTGGAAATTGCTGCAAATGGAGTGTTAATATCAGAGTCAGAGACTGCGGAGAATTCTACGTATATAACTTCCCCAAGACTCCAGTTTGTTACCTTAAGTATTGCGCCGAGCAAAAAGGTATAACAGAAAGTCATGTTTTGAAATCCTCTGACCTTGCTTTTGTTTTTAACGATTAAGTCGCCAACATTTAACTTACTTGTGTACTTGAACACTCGCCTGGTGTCAACTGCTGTGTCAAAAAAACTCCAAAAACACCATTTCTTCTTTGCCTTTGGATATTACAGTAGTCAATTTCAATATTTTGATTCCGATAAAGCAATCGATTCACGAGTGCTAAAAAACATTCCTAAATAGTAAGCGGAACATAATGGATATACATAATTAGTTACGAAGAACAGTCACTTACCTCCGGCTTCTGCTTTGAGCTTGACTCTGTCCTTTTGCTTTCTTAAGCTCCAGGGATGCCTTCGTCCTGTAAGCGTCCTTTGGACATTGGTGTGATTATGGATCGCTCTGGTTCGGTTGGTTCCAAAAACTTTGATCAGGCGAAGGATTTTGTCATATCACTGGTGCACAAATTGCAAATCTCTTCCCATGGTACCCGCATCGGTATCATCCCGTACCACTCTAGTGCGCAGGTTTCAGTGAGGTTTTCTGACGTCCAGCATCAGACGCCAGATGCCATGACCAAGCTGATACAGGCTATCAAGTACACCTCGGGAAACACACGCACTGATATTGCTATTGAACTGGCCAATAGTCAGCTGTTCAGCAGTGCAGGTGGAATGCGCAGTGACAAGCCGAATGTGCTTATTGTCATGACGGATGGAAAGACGAATCATGGAAGTAAAGCTTACAAAATAGTGCTAGAGCCATTGAAGGTGAGGTATCGAGAAACTCATGCGGTGTTGTCAGAAGGTTTACTTGTTTTACACTGTACACTAATACTTAACCTATCACAAGAAGAAAAGCAAATGGCTTTCCAGTAAGTAAGGTCATCTAGAAAGTTTGTCTCCATTTCCAGCAGCTACTTATAAATGAATATTCTTTCTAGTTTTTGACCAAATGAAAGGTACCTATAAAGTAATTAACAACTTAATCTCTGTAGGCATGGGTCGCCATGTCTACTACTGAAAAAGATATTTCTGGTCCTTTTTGTATCATGCACAAATCGTAGTTGAGAAATATTCAGAATCTATCTAGACTTACAAATCCGTTGAAACAGGAAAAGCACAGGCCTCAGTATACTCCAAATTCATATCTGAAGTAGCTAGACCAAGGAAACGTAATGAACATGGCCACTCCTTTCCTAGAAAAAGAACGTGAGGATGATAGCAGTTGGCATCGGATCAGGAATTGACGACGACGAATTGGAAGAGATCGCTGATGGTAAACGTGAAAATGCGATTCACGTGGATGCGTTTAATCAACTTCTGAGTAACGAGAACAACATACTGTATGCCTCTTGTCAACCAGGTAACTTTCAAGTAATTTACACACCTTGTGGAGACACTTTGCTTCTCCTTCTGATTTGACTCTTTTTTTTAGTTCACATTTGTAAACTGAGGACGGTAAACTGATTCGTAAGCTGACGTTTCTAGCGTTAGCCCTTGTTCAGAGAGAATCTGTCTCTTGATGTCTCACTCTCTCATCTACCGAGAACCACAGTTCCTTAAAGGAGTATCCACTTTACCATCCAAATGGCTCGTTGGACCAACATTCAGGGTCCGGTTCCCGAAAGGTTGATTAGGGCTAATCCAGGATTAAAATTTTGCTCCACATTTGTATTTACGTTCCTATGCATTTCTTAGAGAAACATTTTGTGTTATCATTTCTTTTTTTCAAAGTAAAGGCACAACAGTATTTTGTAAGCTTGAGGTACACGTTCTTAGACAAGGAATACCGTGCTTAATATTTGGCTTAATCCTAGGTTAAACTTGACCATGTTTCGAGGAACCGGGCCCAGGGTCTTAAGTAACTGAGGAAAAAGTGCTTCTTCTGTTTCACATTTGCTCATGGTTAGACCTTCTAGTTTCCTTGCATAAAAAAGGGAAACCGTAAACGCCGTCTGAGACTGACTCGGTGGGACCATAAAGAAGAACCAGGCCCCAATTGTTCAAACGTTAGATAATGCTCTCCACCGGATAAATCCCTATCCAGCAAATAAGCAACAGGGAAACATCCACTGAATAGCGTTACCCACTGAATACTGATTTATTCAGTGCATAGCACTATCCATCTATTGGACAACTAGAGCCAGGGACGTAACAAACTGACTACCTGGAAGTGCCTGCCTATAGTGCACCATCTATAGTTAATTTATAGGTGGAGCTCTTGACATAGGCATAACCTCCTGGTCCTCCTTCAGGAGGACCTTCAGTATGTGAGTATATTTATGTCACTCATGCGAGTATGCTTGTCACTCAGACGCTGCTGCCCCACCGTGTCAACACGCAATGGACGTTGGTATCATCATGGATCGATCAGGATCTGTCGGTAGCAAAGACTTTTTAAAGTCGAAGAATTTTGTTAGCGCCCTTGCCAGAAAGTTCCAAATCTCTTCTCGCGGCACCCGCGTAGGTATCATTGCATATCACTCAAGCTCGCATCTGGTAGTTAAATTCGCTCAAGAGGACAAGCAAAACCCATCTGCCATGAAAGATGTCATCGACAGGTACCATTATTTTCAGGGGCATCCAACGACTGTTTTCTGTAAAATATCGGTTCGGAGAAGCAAATATTGCCTAACATTTTCTATTACTCGAGGATGACTAAAAATTTATACGTGACTGTTCCATTCATGTACAATTTTCGAAGCTTACCTCATAAATTCCCTACGATTTTCTGAAGTTTAATTTTTCACATTTCGCTCCCCAGGTTTGGCTATTTTTCGTAGTAAAAAGAAAACCTACAATTTTCGAATTCAAAAATGAGATGGAGGGAGGAATTAGGAAAATTCTCACTTCCGCAAAGCGTTCAATTGCACCTAAAATTTTCTGGAAAGTAATACTGAAGCCCTAATAATTTCGAAAAGACCTAAGTTGCCCTAGGATGACAGAGCAGATACAAATTTCATAGCCCCACTGATAATGCATTTCTAGAGATCTAAAAGTACTCTGGATGGACTAAAAAGTGTCTACAATATATTTATCAGGAAACCTTCGTTGGGTGCCCCTGTATTTTCCCCTGATCTTGCAGGTTTCTCTCAGGAAAAGAAAACTTAGGTATATTACCGAATGACTACAGAAAGGCCCTAGCTTCTTTACCTCAGGTTTAAGTTTATTTGCCAGAAGATTTGTCACTTGCCTTAGTTTGGATGCATTTGAGTGAGTTCTTAATCATACCCATGAAAAGTTGTTCTTAGTACATCCGAAGTTTCAAGATCCGAGGCCGTGCAAAGAGGCTCACCAAATTTCGGGCACATAATTGTCCTAAACAGCAAGAAACATGAAAAGAAAAATACCCGTTAAAAGCGAACCACTTGTTAAACAAAAAAAACTCTGGAATTCAATCCTGGACACGGTTAAGTGAATTCTCCACCTCGGCAAACAATGTATGATGTCCATGCTGACTCACTGCATGCTCAGTAAGAAATACCTCACTCTCGGAAACACTTCATTCATTCTTGGAGGGTTTAACCCGACAAACACTTGGTTTCAAACGCCTATAAAAAGTTAGGATTGAGGAACCAGTCAGAAGTGATGCCTGCGGCTGCATGTCATCTTCATCAAAATTACCTGCTGGTGAATGAGTGGATGCTATAGGTGCCATTCTCTTTGAATAAGTAATACAATGCAGTGACTAATATCGGATTTGTCTCCTGAACAGAATTGCTTACACCGGCGGCGGAACTCGAACTGACATTGCCCTTCAGATGGCCAACTCTGGACTCTTTAGCTCCGCGGGAGGAGACCGTGCTGATAAACCAAACGTGCTCGTGGTCATCACAGACGGAAAAACAAACAGTGGCAGCAAGCCCTACAGCAGTGTCCTGGCACCGCTTACTGTAAGTGGCGGGTCAATTATGACTTATTTATAGGGAGCTTAAGCAACCACGACGACAACGATGACAACGCCAAAAAAATTTGGTTTCAAGAGCAAAACAACAGCTCTGCACGAGCATCATCATTTTTAATACATTTCTTTGACGTCCACTGCACGACTACGACGTGGAACCTCCTAATTCGACGTCCAGTGGAGGGCGTAAGCATACGACGACGGATTTTCCAGGCTATTTTTGAAACTAGAAAAAGTCCTTAACAATTCAAATCCAGGAAAAATCACCTACATTTGACAAATTGTTAGGGACTAAACAGATGCGAGAAAGTTTAAAAGGACACAAATTCATTTTTTATAGCGACGTTTTCACTGCCGTCATCGTCGCTGTTGCTTCAAGCTCCCTAAAAGCACACACCAATCAAGATCAAGCAATGCTGAAGATTTAGCACTTTTCAAAAACGTTTAAACCTGCAGAGGGACGTGCCAGTATGTACGGGACGAATTTAATGTAATTTATGAACAATATTTGTAATATTTTAAACATTTCTTGTAAAGCGTCATTGAGCATCGCTGGAAATGGCGCTATAAACGTAAAGTATCATTCTTATCATTGTTATTATTATTATTATTATTATTATTATTATTATTATTTTTATCATTAGTATCACTATTATTTCGGTTAAATCCTTCCTAAGGCCCCGTGCAAACGGAAGCAACAGAGAAGGCCAACAACTTCCAACATTGTTGGATGTTACATGTTGCGTCCGTTTGCACACCCTGTTGCATGTTGTTGCGTGTTGTTGGGAGTTGTTGCGCAAAGTTTGAAACCGGTCAAACTTTTAGCTGCGTGAAAACGGACGCAACAACTCCCAACATTGTTGTCCAACAATGTTGGGAGTTGTTACGTCCGTTTGCACGCAGCTTAAGACAGACAAATACTTGATACGTTGTGTGTTTACTGAAAAATGCTCAGGGACGTACGTGTAATGACCAACGACGATCACCAGTAAACACAGAACAACTACAGCAAACCTTATTCACACATATTAATCTTGCACTTAACAACTCGCCGGACCAACAACTCCTTATTGTTGTTCATCAGTCCATGGCTACGTAATCGTTCTGATAATAATAGGCCGAGATGACCGCCAGTCACTATAGGTACGCACCGTTAACCGTTTAAGCCCCAATATCCACATACAAATTCTCCAAACTGATCTCTATATATTTCCTTGAAGAATGAGTTAAGAGAATTTGACAAAAGATCAAAGCATTTTCTCTTAGGTGATCATTTTATTAATTCTCATAACCTAATCTCTTGACAATGTATGGATATCATTGGGAGAAAATTGATGTTGGTCACTATTGGGACTTAAAGGGTTAACTAGTGAGTAATTAGTGAAATTTCTTGTGTTCATTGATTTCTTTTAGAGCAAAAAGGTAAAAATGATTGCAGTTGGAGTTGGCAGTGGTATCGACTATAGCGAGTTGCGGGAGATTGCTAATGGTAACACTGCAAACGTAATGCACGTTGACAAGTTCGAGGACCTCTTTGTAAGACTGAACTCCGTTCTCCAAGCATCGTGTCAAAGTTAAGGGCAGGTAAGGTAGTAAGTAGGTCTCAATGGGATGATAGCATTGACAATAAACGGTTACTATCTTGGCTTTAATTCACAACGTCTCAAAGTTCATTTTAGTTGTTTGTAACGTCTGATATAATGCTTGACAAACATATTTGTTGACACGAAACGGTGATTTTTTCACATTTACAGGTAATTTCTCAAGTTCCATGGTGAATAGGGACGCGTAATTTGCAATATTAATAAAATGAACCAGGCAGCTGTGACCCCCCAGGGGGTTCTCCTGGGAATTCTTGGTGGGGGTGTGCCGCCTGGTTCTCCAAATCCTGACTCTATTTCAGATAAAAAAATGTCATATTTTTTTTACACCCGTTTTCAGACCTTGGCCCGGTTTCTCGAAACATGGTGAAGTTTAATCCAGGATTAAGCCAAATTTCAAGCACGGTTTTCTCGTCTAAGAACATGCAACTCGAGGTTACAAAAAATGTTGAGCCTTTACTCGAGGTACAGTAATGATAACAAAAAATGTTCCCCCAAGCAATGCATAGGATTGTAAAATACAAAAACGGAAACAATTTTAATCCTGGATTAACGCCAATCAGCCTTTCAGGAACCCTGGCCTGGCCTAACTCTGGCCTCCAAAATCCCTCCTGGCCTTGAAGAAATTTTGTCATCATTACTTAGATTAGAACAGCAACAAAAAAGATATCTTTTCGATTTTGCGTATTTCTCTTTTCTTTCTCTCTCATTTGGAATTGAAAGAATAGATCCGTTCATACAATGCCGTAGTTCCCTAGAAAACCGTACCCGATTCCAGACCAAAGTGAGGAAAGTCTATACCCGTTTTCAGACCAAAACGGCACAAAAACCCTACCATTTGGGGCGGCACATACCCATATGGCTTATATAGGGGAGTACCCTTCAATTGGATACCCTACTGCGCCGATCTTGTTCAGTCAACATTCAAGCGTTCATAGCCGTATCTTTAGAGGAACAAGCTCTTCAACTTTAGTTTTCAACAACCCGGACTCTCATGAATCTCCTTTGAGAGGATGTCGATGTCACAACTGACATATAATTCTTCTTCTCTTTTTTTTTTTTTTACGTAGATCGCCATGTTTACAAGCGGAAAGTATGCTCTGACGTAACAGAGAAATCAACAGTAATTGAGATGAATTATTTGTTTTGCTCACAGTATAATAAAGCTTTCCATAAGGAACAAAGACGTTTGTGTTAATGCTTTTCGCACCACCCTAAGTAAAAGTGCCTCACTTTTGAATAGCCCTGCGCGCGCAGCCTTCAAGTATTTACCGCTCACTGTTTACTAACTGGCCTATTCACTTGGTTACCTTTATAAAAGTCAGTTTTTGCTTCTTCAGTTTATTGTGATTCTTTGTCTCTAACAGTTGCTTTTTTTAATGTCTTATCCCTTTTAAATAGCTATTATTGTGCTTAAAATTGAGCAAGTGGGGTGGGGTGAGGAGGAAAGCCATCTTGACTGGATAAGCTTGGTCAAGATTAATCTCGAACCCAGATCTCTTTTTGACGAAGCCGAAGGCGAGATCTGGTCAAGTGAGAAAATTCAATTTTTTTGATTGGCTAGATTGTGAGCGAACGAAAGTGTTGTCTCCTGTCAACGCTATGGCGTGTGCACAAAAGGTCATTCTTTGCAAAGTTTTCAGTTCTGTTCAAATAAATATTTTCACTGAAGAAGTAGTTTTCCGTCTCAATATAAATTGTAAAACCATTTTTATCTTATCTTTAAAGACGTTTGAAAAGGATTTTAAAAAATATCGCGTAGAAGTTGACGCGTACGACTTTGAGGCTTTAGCGAACAGGAGCCAAGGTTAAGCGTTGAATTTGATGTTACAAGCACAACACCAACAAATTAGTTGGTTTATACTTAAGATGTACGTATAACCACGTTTCTTTAGAAAAAACTTCACCGCTCTATCAAATTTGTCGTTTAACAAGTCGAAAAATGGCCGCGATTTTGAGGATTTATTTCCAGCATGCACTCTTTCCTCGCCTGTCACATTCCTGACAGGCAATCACGTGTACAAATCGGATTTGACAAGATCTCGCCTTCGGCTTCATCAACAAGAGATCTGGGTACGTGATAAGGTCAAGATAAATGTTGTGGTTCAATTTTATCCTTGCTTTTTTATTTGTTTTGATTTGGGTATGGTGATGTATGATAATGAGTTTGAAACCAAAAAAAAAAAAACTTTAAAGCAAGGATAAAATTGAACCACAGAATATACACAGACCAACGAAGCATTGCAACTTGAACCAAACAGAAAACAGAAATGTCCGGGTTGAAATTCAATTCCGATTTTGCTAATTGGTTCACCCCGAATTAATTGCCAATATTTAAAATAAATATCATCCTGTCTTTCCTCGATCGTCAAGCTTTATTAAATTTTTATTTTAGATATTGTGTTAATTGGGCAATAAATCCTGATTAAGTCTTTGGAATTGAGGGTGAGGTGTAAATAAATGCTTGTTTTAGTTATCCAAAATTTCAATCTTTAAAAATGTTTTAAAAATGGAAAAAAACCTGTTGGAGAAGGTATACAAAAGTTGACACCAATCTATGAAGAAAGATACATGGATATTATTTCAAGACCATCAATACATTTTGGAAATATAATTCTCAAACTCATTAATAATTCATTAAGAAAATACAAAGGAAATTAATGTTTAATGAGTGTTTGGAAATCGGATGAAACACTGCTTAGTATTTGCATCCTTAATTTCTCCTTCAAAAATGATTTTGTTTGAGAAGAAATATCAAACATTCGACACAGTGTTTCATCACCAGATGAAACACCTCGAAGTTCGTCAAAAATACTCCGCTGCGCGTCGTATTTTCAACTCTCTTCTCGGTGTTTCATCTGGTGATGAAACACTGCATCTCATGTTTGATGTATTACGAGAACTTTTCATAAAATCCAAAAAAAGATAAGAGAACTTTTTACATAAACATGAAAAAAAAGGTGTAAAGGAAGGCCACAAGGTTTCAATGTTTCATATTTAACTCAAGTGCGACTTGCAATTTAATAAATCTTAGTATTTTTTTGTGTGCTAATTATCGCCAAAAACTTCTGTCTGCTTGGCAAAGGCTTTCAAGTCAAATAAACTCTTTTTAGACAAAGTTGTATCATCCACGAGAAAAAAAAAATGGATAAAATAAGAAATCATGAATAAAAAATGAATGCGGAAATGCAAGCAATTATCCAAAGAGAAAGTGACACTGATGGATGTCAGACCGGTCTTTGAACAATTCAACGAAAAAGAGCGCTTTATTGGCTTATTCTTGGTGAGACATTTTGATGACCATAATCTTTTCTCGTAAGTTTCTGCTAATATTTAGCCTCGGCCAAAAATTAATTCTAATCCTAGTTTCTAGGTCAAAGAAAAGTGGCAAAAAATTGATCCAACGAAACATAGCAATTGTTCGCGGTCTCAATGCAAGAGCTCTTTTCATTTTGAGCAAAAAGTTACATTTCAGACACGTGATTTTCGTTTGGCACCCTGGTGTATCAAAACAAACCTGGCTTTAAAAAAATCTTGTTAGTTGTTTTGACAGTTCGTATATCCTTTTTACACAAGTGTTCGCGACACTGAGATTTCGCGAATTTAATAAATAGTTGTCAAAATGTTTGGATATAAATCCACTTTTTCATCAAGCCAATATTGGAAGGAACTACAGTTGTACGAAATTCAAGTATCTGCTTAGAAAAACGCATAGTTACGAGCGAAGGTATTTCCAAGAAAAGCAATTGACCAGTCCAAACTATGGGTAGCCTTATTTCTGTTTACAACCTTTTTATTTTCGGAGTGAGCAAAGAGTGTTAATGTAAATGCGAGAAACTGTAGCTTTTTCCTAACTGAACGAATTCATTTCGCCCATTCTGGCTGGAGCTTAATATGCCTTAGAAACTAAGAATGATTGTTTTTTATTTTATTTATTTTCAATAATAGCTAAACTACAACACAAACTAAAAGTTAAAAGAAGGTAAAGTTCGACTACCTAAAAAGCGAATGATTGTTACCATATCTCCGGCTGTTAAGTGGACCACTTGCCTAGTGAAAAGAGATTAGACGTTTCAATAAGTTTTCTGTCGATCTATGGATGTTGTATATCACCACCTGCTCATATTTGCACAACCTACGCCGACACAACGAAAAAATTATTAACTGTGGTCAGAAGACTTTCCAATGTCAAAAACCCGTTCTTGAGCTGATAGATTCCCTACAATCAACCAATACAAGGCCCTTGGTATGCGACCATTTATCTTCGTTTTTAGACGTGTCAGTCAAAGAAATAATTGATTTATTCACGGCACAAGGCTGTTTCCTTTAATAGCGAATTGCTAATCTACAGACTGAAGCAAAACGAAGCTGGTCTGACGCAATATATTCTGTACCATTTCGTTTCTGGGAACCCAGCTGGAGTCCGAAGCTCTGCGGTTAAATTGAAACCAAAAAAGAACAAGCAAACGACATTTCAGAGGTAGAGGATCATTTTGTGGTAAGAAATAAGAAACTCAAATTTACCTTAATGGTCAAATTTTTTTTATATCGGTGAAAAAAAATTAAACTAATACATCTACCGCAGGAAAGTTCCTTTTAATCGCCTTCCATTTAGCAACCCATGTTACTATTTTTTGTAAATGTGACCTTTAGAGTGTTTGCGAGATAAGAAGTTTTAATCTGGAATGTGTGACGTATATACCTTCCACAGTATATTAGGGTAACTTATTACGAAGTGAATCTCAATCCCTACATAAACCAATGCTTAGCTTAACGAGTTATAAATTATAATTAATGCTTCTAATTTTCACTGGTTATGGTTTTATGTAGTAATTTTACTTATAGATCTGTTCGCCTGTGTATTAGTTTCACCATGAAGCGAATTTGCCTTAAAATCTGAAATCAATTTCAGAAGCTCTTTTTAAACATAACTGACGATCATCAACAAGACGTCTTGTTAAAGAAAACGCGAGTCAAAACTAAATTCTCAGTAGAAAATGACCGTTTTTGCGAAGTACCACGAAATTCAAGATTTTCCCCATTTTGGTGAGAACGGACCTAAGCCGTAACGTATTCTATCTTCATCTATTAAAATGCGTAAATAGAAAGTGTGCCTATATATTCGGCATAAAATTGTAACAGACTTCGGGAGTCTTCTATAATTCCATACAACTACTTATTGACCTTACTCTTGATAAAAGGGTTATCAAAATCATGGCATACTACCTGCCACGGACTTGCTATCGGTAAGATCCTTGAACCAAATCTGTGAACTATATATTAAACCCATCCCTTCATTTCCAAATTATGTTAAACATTCGTCGTAGATGGGTGCTGTTTCATTAAATACATTATTGGTGGTACATCAGCAACCTCCGGGAAATTGCCTGCCTTAGATGGCATGGAAAAAAAATAAATTTTCATCAGCAGGGTCGATAGTAATTCTTATGTCGGTCAGCGAAAAGGAGAGTCACGTTTACTTATTATTTTGGCTTTTATTTTATTTTTTCAAAAAAAGCCGTTTCATAAAAAAATGACAGCAATTATTGGGAAACATTACAATGTTTTTACAGCAGATCAAATAAAGGATAGTATAAGCCTTTCCGCGTCACCTCTTTAAATGAAACATTTACAAAGTGGGTCTGGCTGTTGTTTTCTAGGGCCGAGGCCAGTATGAGGCAAACCGAGGCACTTGCCTCGGTCATTTCCCCCCCAGGTTTGATCTCAGTGTTTTGTCAGGGGCACCTAACGACAGTCTCCTCCTACATACATTGAAAACACTTTTTAGGCTATCCAGAGTACTTTTAGATCTCTAGAAATGCATTCTAAGCGGCGCTATAAAATTTGTATCTGTTCGGTCATCCTAGGACAACTTGAGTCTGTTTGAAATTATTAGCGCTCCAGTATTTCTTTCCCGAAAAGTTTAGAAGCAATTTAACGTTTTACGAAAGTGAGAATTTTTGTGATTCCTCTCTACATCGCATTTTTGAGTCCGAAAATTTTAGGTTTCCTTTTTACTAAGAAAAATAGCCTAGCTAGCCTAATCTGGGGAGTAAAATGTGAAAAATTAAACTTCAGAAAATCGTAGCGGATGTATTGGAAAAGCTTCGAAAATTGTACATGAATGGAACGGTCATCTAGAAATTTTTAGCCGTCCTCAAGTAATAGAAAATTCTAGGCAATATTTCCTTCTCCGAACAGATATTTTACAGAAAACAGTCGCTGGGTGCCCCTGTTTTGTTTAAACGTAGTCATAATAAAGACCCTAAATAGCTAGGCGGGTATACTTCAACCGAGGATATTGCCTCAGTCCTTATTTTTTTCTGGCTATGGCCCTGTTTGCAATAGACCTGGATGATTCTCCCTTTATTTGCTATTCCCTGACATAAATATTTCTCTAAGGTTGCTATCTTTTTTCCCATTCACCAAAATTCAAGTCTTTGAAAAGATGTTTCCATTCCTCATTGTAGACGATTTATTATTTAATCGATGTTAAGGTTTTTCTTTTGAAACTTCTTACATTTCTGTTTAAAATTTCGAAAAATTAAAACGTCCTGTCGCGTTAAATCAATTATTCCTTTAATTATGTTGTTTGCACTAAACGAACTGAAGAAACTAAGAAAAACGGAAAACAGGGACTTTATAACATCTGTGTATTAGCTCTTAAACCATTGTTAAACAATGCAGATAAAACACAAAACAAGGCTGGCCGCATTTTTCCCTTCATTTGAACACGTGAACTGCAGAAACACTAAGGCAAAGTTTCATCATCCGCAGGCTCAAAAATTTATACGAATGAAGTAGCACTTGAAATGAGTACCAGAATCGATCCATTCAAAAACAGGGAGGAGCCCTTAGTTGGTCTTCAGTTGAAAGCTTCATTGGAACAGAATTTTCTTAGAAAACGCCCCTCGGTAAAATGGCTTAGTAAATGCCTAATTGGAGTGAGTCAGACTTTCTTGGTATCAACCACTTTAATCCGCGAAAAACTATACTTAAATGTTGGCACATTTTCAGTGAAAAATGGCTTCCCTGACAGCCAAAGATACTTCAGAGATAACCTTAATTACACTTGTACAGTACAGATATAATGTGTACACAGAACTTTGATGATTGGCAGATAACCTTGTGGCATTTAAATTGAATTGGCACTACCTGTAAGAGGAGATTTACCATTTTCTCATCAAAATGTAATTGCAGAAGATAATCAGGATTGTTTACGTAAGCAGCTAGAAAAAACTAGGTATTATTATACATTCCACTCACTATCTCTTTCCTGATTGGCCGAAAGCTTACAGTGAATTTCGAAATCAGCGCCTGGGACATCATCTAGCTGCAGATTATACAATAATCATGCCAAGGACACACACGGCCACCGATAATCATGTCATGTATGACCGCGGCGCATATTTTCCAAGGGTAATCATGTCACGTTCGCGCGCTTTGTGTTGCTTGCCGTCAGTGAAGAAGCAAAAACACGACTTCCAGGTTTGCTTCGACGACCGAGCAAGACATCGAAAAAAATAGTTAAGACAAGGACTCACAAAACACAAAAAGGCCAACGAAGGTGGCAAAGGAGCTGTTTGCTGATTACGTGAAAGAGAAAAAACTGAGAGAACCTGAGGTATTCTTTCCCGTTTAGAAATAGATTATCAGTTCCACTTACTGTCGTGACCATTTTTTTTTCGGTCAATGTACAATAAAACAATTATTAGATTCGGCTTTTGTGATACACAGAATAATCACGGTCTCGACAACAACAAATTTATTGTACCCAAAGAAGAATATTATAGTTATTTACAAGTTGTTAAATTAATCAATTAGCTAAAAAGGGTACTGACTTCTTGAAATAACTACTAAGTTAGAAATGCCAAGAAGCCAGATTCAGTGAGATAATTTAAATAAGTTTATTGTGCGGGGTACAATATGGCAGCATATCAGACTGTATACACACAAACACACAGAGATCCACTAGCACGTATTACTGTAAGAAGAGCGAAAAAGTAGGATGGAAGTTACACAGTTATAAGATTTGCAGACATATTAACACAGAAATGACAATTAGATAGACTTACACGACAGAAAAATAAGTAAAATATAGAAAATTACGTTACAATGTCGCACGAAGAAAAATCGCGGCCATCTTGTTTCCCTACCGCTGACCACCAGTAAAGGTTATCAGCCGAAGCCGAAGGCTAAGGCTGATAACCCCTACCTCGACCTTGACAGGAGCCCATTAAATGATGGGCTCCTGACCTCAATTATTCTGGATATCAAAAAAACCTCATCCAATAATTGTTTAGTATTAGTTTCGGCAAAACTTTTGTAAGAAGCTTTTGGGAGTGAAATTGACATATAGCTCCATCGGAAGCTAAACGAGTATCGCCAACGTAGGAATCTAATTCAAAACATGCTTCTGGTAAAATGACAGTCAATGTTTTAAGTATCGCCCCAGGTAAGGTAATCTAAGACTGACTTGGATTCTGGATTCAACGCTGTGGATTCCGGATTATAGGTGCCGGATTCCGGATTCTTGTCAGTGGAACTGGGATTCCGGATTCCAATCCTTAGTGGCATTCCGGATATCTTGAGCTGTATTCCGGATTCCAAAGCCCAGGATTCCATATTTCACATGAAAAACATTTCCGGATTCCGGATTCCACAAGCAGAAGTCGGAATCCGGATTACCTTGCACGGATCAATAAGTAGCTCTCTGGAAGTAGGACTAAATACGAGCAGATTGAGGCATACTGATACAGCGGAACACCCCAGAGGAAAGGAAATTAGTCTGAATTATAGGAGGGCTTGAAAAATCGGAAGGGGGATTCAATTACAGCGTTTAACTGGGGGTATGGAAATCAGTTTTGGTTCCAATTAAAGGGGGGATTCGAAATATCGGAAGTAAATTGCAGTGTTTGATTCAGACTAGAAAGGGATATAGTCTCAAACATATGCAATACAGGTGCGGAGTTCTAACTAAATTAGCTTTTAAGCCAACAGGGAGCAGGTTGTTATTCTATATTTGTTTGCTTTCTTCGCCTGTATTTTTTGCTTGCGGTGTCTACCTTCAATTTATTCATTTTTTGTTTGCTTTCAAATAGACATGAACAACCTTGAGAATACCACCTCCACCCTGCCGACAGGCAACCCAGCATCTGACCCTCTGGGCCGTTCACAGTTGCAGATTTGGTTTGAAGTGTCTCTAGCTATTGCATTTTCTCTAGTAGCTTTTACAGGTAGGTGATGGCGAGTCAGTTTTATTGGATAAGGCGCTGATATAAACATGAACAGCGAACCGGGTAACATTTGGACAGGATGGCTGTTTGTCATGCACGCATATAGTGAGTTTCATTTAAAGGGCCTGTGTCACGGCAGTCCAGTTCATTTTGTTTCGCCAACTACTCGCCCTCAATCGCTATGGAACTTAAAGTATGCAAAGAAATTACATAAAAGGACAAAATCAGAGATACGAGATAAACAAACATGTCTCCTAAGCATTATTTTTGAAGTTGCAAGCAGCAGGGATCAACTTTGAAAAACTGTTAGGCTCAGAACAGTTTTCAAAAATCCTAATTTCAATCCGTTTCAATCTTCTTCAGTTTTGCCCATCCGTGGCATCTGTTGTTTCTGTTATGTTATTTTAACCTTCCTTTAAAGTTTTAAGCGGTTATTTTTATGTTTCTCTTAATTTAAATGGCATTTTGTAATTTCCTAATTTGGCTGAATTTCGTGACACAGCTCCTTTAAGGAGTAACACCCTCCGACCCAGCTCTTGCTGTCTACCTTACATGTATACAGGGAATTCTGTATGAGCAGGGGACCCTCGGGGTCAGCTTTTGTTGTCTGCCTGTAGTACATGTTTACAATGAACTCTCTACGAGCGGGTAAACTCGGGATCAGCTTTTGTTGTCTGCCTTACATGTATGCAGTGAACTCTTTACAAGCAGGACTACTTCAGGACCAGCTCTAGTCATCTGCATTACTGTTACATGTAAACAGTGATCTCTCTCTATTCTGGGTCTTGGGGCCAATACCAGCTGTCTGACCACAATGAGCTCCCTATAGTCAATTAACCAAGTCCATAACTACCTTTTGTCTATACCCTTTTTCACACTAGCATTCTTCCACAACTTCTTACATGCGGACTTACTGAAATGTACGCTTATAGGGCTTGAAGCACATTCTGTACTTTCATAACTCAGTCTTACTCGAAGTATTTTCTTAAACCTATGACAGGAAACGTACTTGTCGTCACAGCGATTAATTTCGACCCAAAGCTCAACACGATTACCAACATGTTAATCCAGAACCTTGCGTTCACCGATATTTGCATGGCGTCCCTTCACATGCCCTTCTGGGTCATCAGTCTCCGCTATGGACGCTGGGTATTTAACCACGTGTTATGTCAGCTGGTTGGCTTGACGCAGCTAACGTTTGGGATTACATCACTTTTCACTATGACCGGGATTGCGTTTAATCGGTACTTCAACGTTGTGCGGCGCAATCTGTATACGAAGTACTTCTCAACCAAGAAGGTCACATACTTGGTGATTGCTGCTGCCTGGCTCGGTGCTTTAGCTGTCACCTCCCCGCAGCTCTACGGCTGGGGAAAGATTGCCTACCACCCACTTTTCGCGGTGTGCACATGCATTTGGGACCTACCCGATGTCTCTTTCATGGTATTTCTTTGTGCTGGGACAATTTTCACCACCGCGAGCGTCATTTCGTGGTGTTATTACACCATCTACAAAACCGTCAAAGCCAGCGCAGAGAGGATGCAGGGGCATGCAGCCGAATGGAGTCACGGAAGAAGCAACGCCGTGGGTGGCAAAAGAGAGAAGACCGAAAGAAAGGTTCTCAAGACTTCGTTTGTGGTCGTCTGTGTTTTCTTAACATGCTGGACCCCACTCTCAGTGGTAGGCTTCATCGAGATTTTTGGATTCTCCAGTCCACGGTGGGCACATTTATTTTCCTACTTCTTCGTCTTTGGTAGCAGCCTTACAAACCCTTTTATATACGGAATCATGAACCCGCAGTTCCAGCAAGCCTTCAAGAAATTGCTTCGGTTTAAGGCTAACGAAATCGAGCCGATGTCTAGTACTAGTCAAGTCAAAGAAAACGTAATTGGAACAGCGACTACCATGACGGATGTAACCGGCTTGCAAACTATTGGAGATGTACCAAGCACCTCCATTCAGCCGGGTGTGATTGATCAGAACCAAAATCAAGTAAAACATACTGACGCACCTACGAAGCCCCTAGAGATTATGAAGGCGCAAGCGTGGAAGTAACAAGTATAAAAATAGAGAGCTTTAGATTCTGAGACGATGACGACTACGAGTACGAGATTTTCTCAGTACTAAATATTGCTCACGCGTGAACCATTGTCACTTTGGCGCGAAAACGTGTTGGCCGTCATCAATCTACCACGAGTTTTAAAGAGAATGTCGTAGTGGCGGGAAAAAGTTATCAAATGTAAGAAGTTTAATCATTTTGCTATTGGGAGAGGGCTTAACCTCCTTCGGCAAAAATAACCGCACTAACTTTTTTGGTGAAAAATAGTAAAATGAAGCTTTCCGGAGTGTCTTTTTTTTTCGAGAACAGGCGCAAAAACTTCAAGTAAAATCACGTACTCGTACTCGTCCTCAAATCTAAAAGTTCTCTAATACCATTGTATGTTCCAGGAGACAACGGGTGCTTACCATTTACACAAACTGTGCACCCTGGTGGAAATATTGTGCATAAACATGCGGGAGTTAATTGAGGCTGGTTAAATTTACGAGCTAACACTTGCACTCATGCACAAGGCACTGAAACACTACTGTTATGACCTAGACCATATAGAGTAATTTTACTTAACTCGTGACAGGAGGCAGCGTGGCCGAATGGTCAGCGCGTCGGACTCGCAACCCGACGGTCTCGGGTTCGAGTCCCGCTGTGGCCACTTGCTGGATTTGTTCTCGGTAGTCCCGAGTTCAAATCCTCGGCCACGGTTGTAAATAGCCAACTGGTTGCCTCCTTGGGGGACTCAGGTCGAGATCGACCAGTTGTAGCAGATCTCTCTTTTGCTTAGCCCCTGTGCTCCTGCCGTGTTCCCTGTGTCAGTTATGCGTTGTCAGAGTTTTATTAATTAGTTTCCCCAGCCTAACTGGCACTAAGCCTGCGTGCTTATTTGGGGGATTTAGGTCGAGATCGACCAGTTATAGCAGTTTTTCTTTTTGCTTAGCCTCTGTGCTCCTACCGTGTTCCTTGTGCCAGCTATATGTTGTCAGAGTTTTATTAATTAGTTTCCCCAGAATACCTGGCAGCCTAACTGGCACTAAGCCTGCGTGCTTAACTGGGTGATTCAGGTCAAGAGCGACCATTTGTAGCACGAGTTTTTTCTTTTTGTGAAAGCTAGTTTACGAGTGTTGTACATTAGGTATTCACCAGTAATCACCTATTATTGTATTTACATAGTACTTTGTAGGGTTGGTTCTCGCCAAGCCGTCCCTGTGTTATGTTGTATTTGATTGATTTGTTTCTAAGCATTTGAGTGGAGCCCCTGTAAACTAGCTGAATAAGCTAAGTGCACCTTCCACTATAAACAAGCCTTTAAACCTTTTAAACGTTTAAATAGGTAGTAGAATACCACGCACTATTATGCACTTATTCCATTGCCTTTCGTTTACCTCTTGCTATTTTGCACTATTTGTTAGTATTCATTTCACGCTTCAAGTAAAATCAACCTAACTAAATGTAGGTTAGTATGAAATGTCATGATATGACCCCTACGGCTCCGCGCGCAATTTTGTTGGAAAACATATGAAAAAAAAGTATCGTCTGAGGGCAGTACGCGTCAAGTGATTGGCCCGGAAAAACGAGTAGGGCCCTGCTAGAAAAGCGTACTGATCGATGCGGGTTCGCTTCGTCAAAAAAAATTAAAAACAAAACGGTCATATGATAAATGCTTATTTACTGAGATAGGTCGGGCCGGACAGGAAAATATGTGGCTCTCCCACTAGTAGTCAGTCAATAAGTTCATAGCCTTTCCATGTACCCCCAATTTTGGTAAACCATGGAGTGTACGCAGTTAAATAAAACAGGGGGTAGAAAATGTTGAATGAACATATAAGAAATATTTGGTAAGGATATTTGGAAAGAACTGCATTTCCGACCTTTTAAAATAGGGATCCGACGACCTACCAAATCTCCCAATAACTACAGTTCAGAGGAAGTTAAGCGCTAAGCGCCCAAAATAATGCTCATTTTGATTCAATAATCAAATAGGCCCGAGAAGGAGTTAATACAGAGAGAATACACGAAGACCATGACAATACACACATAGATTAGAGAGGTTGTATATAACTTCTTTTATGCTTGCAATAAATTGAGAAAAATTACCTTGTGAGAGGTGCAATTATTGGATAGCCCATCTGTATTGCAAACGCCGATAGTTTTGTCCAGCAAATGAATCCCTGAAGTCAATTCTTGGAGGAGAATTCTCTTAGTCTTTCAACATCCAACATAAGATTTTTTCGATCCTGTTTGTCCAAAATTGTTGCAGGATAGCATGATGGTAAGCATCCAGCAGCAGCCTATGGGTTCATGACTATCCTTTGAATAAGAATAATGGTGTAAAACAAGTTCAGAGCCAACGCGTACTTCATTTAAATTAGAATATCCCAGAAACCAGTTCGCTGATGACGGAGGGTTTAAAAGGGACTTTAAATGGTGATTGGCAAAACCTTCAAATGACTACTTCATTCGAGCGAAGCACTGAATAATTTCGAAGGATTCACTTTATACTTAGTGTAAAATGAGGAACAAAGTTTCTGAGAAACTGACCGCCCACCCCTCCCCTAAGCCAACAATTTTAAGTGAGAAGTGTTAATGCTAGCTTCAGGGAGGGGTAGGTGGGCAGTTTCCCAAGATACTTAGATTGATCCCTAAATGACATGACCCACCACGTTCATGAGTACGAACTTTGGCAGCCTTAAATTTAAAATCTGCAGTCAGCTACCACAATCCAAATCAGCAATTAAGAGTTATGCATTGTTGGCGTCATCCTGTTTTTACGCTGCTGTTAGAAATCAGTGGGTGCATTGTTAACCAGAGGCCTAGTAACATGTTGACGACAGGTTTACTGGAAACTTGGGTGCAACGGCCGCCCACGGCCGGCATTACGAAAAAAAGAGGGCCAAATTTCAGCACGCGTTGCATAATGCAACATACAGTGCTACGATCGACGCTTGACCGGAACGGCTGCTCTATTCTGATTGATTTTCGTAGAACAGCATTGAGACTTAAGTTTCACAATAAAGTGTTACACATTAAAACTCATGATTTTATCATTGCGGTGGCCGTAGAGTAGCAGCTGTGAGAAAGCAAGTCTACTTTTGATGAAACAGTCTCGAACCGAAAGTTCTTGGTCAAAAAGCGTACACCCAGCTTTCCTCCCTTAGCCTCCGTATTAGCATGAACTCTGTACACCGTTTGACTCAAACCAATTTGCTAAGGTGCAAAGCGACTAAGCAAGTGTGATTCGTCAGAAGTGGTTGTCTTGTGGGTCAAATCCGTTCTGAGGACAAACCAGTGGTTTATGGTCATATCGCCACAAAGAAGTCAGACTTCTTGGTGGCGATGTGGTGGCAAGTAGACTATCTACTCGCCACCACATAACAACTCTGCTACAATTGACACTGTTTACTTACGTGGGATTGTTACTTCTCCCTCAAGCCCAAATATAAAGTTATCGATTTTAACTGACACCTTACGTCGAACTTCTGATCTTTAGTTATATTTCTTGTGAATAAATGCGACTTTTGAATTTCTTAATACACCTGTACGGCTTATTTTCATCGCTCGAAAGGTGTGATTTGTTTAAAATACAACAGCCTTTACTGTGAAACTTGGTTAATATTGTCACTTGAACCTTACGTCCTTAAATCTCATTGTAAATTTAAAGTGAAAGAATTCTTTTTAGAGACTTGTCCTTTCGATATGTATTAAGATATGTATTTCTTGGTGGCAATTTCGTTGGTGGCGAGATGGTTTGGTGGCGAGGTGACCGGATATTCCTAGTTTACCACGGTTAGAACCCGAGCACTTTCAATACTAGTTTCAGTAACCTAGCCCTTAACTATGGAACTGCAGAGCCACACCCACCCGTTGTAGGTAAAATCTGTTCTCTGGGATCAAAATTTTCCTCGGCAAAGTCAGGTGATGAGTGACTAGAAAATGACCATGGTTTGAAAAGAAAACAAACCTTCCACAATCCATGTTAGAGGAGACCATGATCCACCAAACCTTCCAAATCTGCAAATCCATAAAAATAGTCTTAAAAACTAAACTCAAAGTAGAAAGAAAGGAAAAGGAAATTGCAATCCCGCATCATCCTAGGAAAATTATAAAAATTACTTGCCTAAAACATCTTCAATTGGTGACAAAGTTGTTGAGACATTCTCCTCAAATGGGGTAACTACAGAGAGCAAAACAATCCACGCCGGCCTCTCCCCTCCATTCAAAGTTTGGGTGTTTTTTGTTTTCTACAGGTAGCTTGAACAATGACACAACATAGCATGGGACGAGTGGGGGAGGGAAAGCTTTATTTTCCCTTTTTTACTTTGGCAAAACATTAGTAAGGCCCATTAGGGCAAAGTGTCTCAATTGTCACCAACTGAAGTTTAATTATTGATACAATATTCATACCTTAAGCTTTCTTGAGATAGCAATGTTCACCATGTAGGAGAGATCTGCTGACTTTCTAGTTGTTACAGTCCCTCTTGAAACCAAGCTTTCTAGGTTGTAGAATGATCAGTCATCTTTCACCTTAGCAAATGTTCTTGGCTTGGAGAGTTTTGTTTGTCAATCTCTTACAAGTGACAACCCTCCCCCTCCCACCACCACCTGACCATACAGTCGATTACAGTAATCCATTTATTCCTAATGGTTGCCAAGGTAAATTCATAAAGAAAATCCAAAGAAAATTGTACCATGCAAAAAAAATCAACCAAAGAGGTTTCACTTAACCCTTTGACTGTCAAATGTGGCCAAAGGCAAATTTTGACAAAATTAATTTCCAAATTTCATTTTCTAAAATTTTGACAAACAAATAGCATCATGTGAAAGCTAAGGCAGAGAGCTTTCTTTTGAATGGTCACATCACATGAATTCGTCCACAAACTCAAAAGTTAGAGGTACCTCACAAAACTCTATCAAACACTCTGGCAGTGAAAGGGTTAAAAGGAAAATATCATAGGATTTTGTCCACAGATTGGAAAGTCAGAATGACCAATCACCACCCAATACCTCATTCTAGGAGGGAACTGGTCAAAGAAAAAGGATATGCTTGATACACCTGTTCATCACTAAAACAGATACACTGTAAAAGTAAATCACACTACTCCTGTGTTGATTCTTTTTCCACTTCATTCATTGAATTGACTAACAACATAAAATAAAATAATAATAAAAAAACATACAGTGTAGGAACCTCCCGCTGGCCAATTATCTTCCTTAGATTAGCAGCATTACACAACATGATTTTTTCAAAGACAGTTGAAGCTTTCTATGCAAGCAGTATACAGGAGAATTACCAACAAACCAGTGTTCTAAATTTGTTTGAACAATTGATTAAGTGAACCCTTAAACTGGAGTAATCACTTACAAAAATACACTGCAAAAAAGAAAATTTGGCAAACATGAGATTTCTCCATTACTAGCACATGTACCACTAATACTTCCCTAATTTTCAATCTGAATCATCAAATATGATTTTCTGTCCTTTGAACTCAACCTTAACTGTTTCCTGCAATCTTTTTCTTTTCACAGCTTCCCATGATGGGTGTAAACTCTCATCATCACTCTTTCGTTTGACAGAATGCTGACCTTTGACTTTACTTGTCTGTTTCCTATCTTCCTTATACTCCTTTGGTTTAATTATAATGTTATTTTTATACAAATGTTTTGCCCTCTTTCCATGAATCTTCTCCCACATCTGCTGTCTTGCACGCTGTCCTCTACGATTTCTTTTTCCTTTTCTATCACCCAACCTTCCTTTTCCATTCCTCTGCTTTTTTCTTCCCTTCAAGCTTTTATCTCCTTTAGCGCCAGACATGGTCCCCACAAAACATGACTCTAAGCCTTTGAACTTAAGCTCTGGAGATGGAAAATTGTCACTGCCTTCCTCATCTTCTTCAAAGTCACTTGCATCAAGGTCCGAGTTCGAAATAAAGCCATCACTGTCATTATCAACATCTTCTCTTGCTAGTGGCTCAGTTGCAAAGCCCTTGTCTACAAAAAACTTCTGTTCAGCAAACTTTTGTTTTGTTTTTACTCTTGATGTTTCTCCATCACTGCTGAATTTATCCTCATCATTTACATGATGTGACAGTTTGTCATCAGATACCTCGTCTTTCCCTTTTTCGTTTTCTGGTTTTCGTTTCCTTTTTAGTATCAGTTTTCCTTCGACAAAATTTCTATTGTCATCAACTTCAGCTTCCTCATCTAGCAATGCCTTCATATCAGGTAAACCAAAAATGTTTGTTGTATCTTTAGACTTGTCTTTCACAATGTTTTGTTGCCTTTCTGCCCTTTTGTTGTCTTTCTTTTCATCAGAACGACCAAAATCTTTCCTGCTAGCATCTACCCTTTTCACAAATTCTTTAATTTTCGTAGAATTAACAACCCTATCTAAAGCCTTTTCCTGAAGAACATAATCCGCACTAGGGTCTTCCTTGTTGTCTTTGATGGCTTGATTATTATTAAGACCGTCTTCCCCATTTTTACTGGCAATTCTGCGAGCGATTTCATCGACACCCACGTCTTTTAAAAACTCCAGTTCTTTCTCAAACCTCTCTACCTTTCTTTGGTTCTTTTTTATTTGAGTTTCAGATCCCTTTTTGTTGGCCAGCTGCCTGAGTCTTCTGACAAGCCGTTGAACTTCAAACAACTTTGCACGCTTGATCTCGCGTTTTAAGCCACCGATTTCTTTCATGATCACTTCTTCTGGCATACTTTACAGTTCTATAGCATCAAAAGACTTCAAAAACAGACAAGTAGAACGAAGTGTTAGTAAAAAACCAGAGTTATCAGGTTATTTTAGAGCAAACGCTGCATCCGTTCTCGCCATCTTGTCCGCCATCTTGCTTGTCAACTTGTACCCAGACTTCTTCGGAAAACTGAATAAGCCATATACCGGCATTCTTAGGGAGTTGTGTTGCTTGTAAAATGGCGGACGGTCTCACAAATTTTAAGCTCTTTTTTCTTTCGTTGTTCCTACTTGTTTGTATGGATATGGTGAGATCTCTAGTTATCCATCAGTTATTTATTCGTAGCATTCTTTGAACGTTGTTGGAAATTTGTATTTACCCTTCTCGTTCACGTGGAAATTAATTACTAACTGTGTACAATTAAAAGGTTTGCAGTATTGAACCTCGTGGGGAGGAGTTAGTTTTCACTGTGGAGCACTGCCTAAGTGAAGGTAAGTCTCTCTTTAATTCTATAATTTTTAGGGTGCTGATGCAAATACCAGTGTGATGGGATTTCCCTGGTAGTATCATATAAGCTCATGGCCAGGCAAATCATCCTGCCATGAATTTCTTTGCAAAGAAATTCATAGCAGGATGATTTGTCCGGCCATGAGCTTGGTACCTTGTTGAGTGTTTGTATAGGTTAAATAGGAGCAGTAATAACCTAATTAAAGGTAGTAATATGATCTATAGAACACTTTTAGTGAATTTATTATAGACTTTCATAACTTCTGCACCACAAACATAGAAAAAAATGTACAGGTAATGCATGGTTCAATTTGACCTGTTAATTTTTTTCTTTCTTTAGAAGAAGATGCAGTTTTTAAACCAAGGTAATAGTGTTGCTATTTTATCATGTTACTAAACTGTTTAGAAAGTGTTCCTGTGTGAGTTTGTTGAGGAAAGAGGAAATAAAGTGAGTAAAGGGAAGAAGGGGGAAGGGTGAAAAAAAAATACTTGCCCACAAACCCAACTATTAATGTCCCTTAATATTTCACTGTTCAGTTCATAATAACAGGTCAACTGTTTGATTCCAGATTATTAATTATTTTTTTGTTAGGTACACTGATTCTCAGTCAGTGGAAATTGAGAATCGTCAAGGTTACCGGTAAATCAAAATTTACCAGAAATCAAATTTGACAGGGATATTTAATGTGTCAGAGCATGCCACTCGACTAAGGAAAAAAAGAGTTGATTCTTGCATTAAAGGTTTAATAATATTATTTATAAATGGCTAGTTAGTAATATACAACACATAAATTTCCTATTACAATAGCTGCAACATTTTGCTAAGGCTGAAACATATTTTTTTTGCATAGGGGAACCATTTATGTTAAGACAGTCAAGAGTTCTACTGGAACAATATCACAGACAGAACCACTATCATTGGATGAAGTTGAGAATCTGAAGGTAATGCATGCAATAATTTTTCAATAAAGGCTGCTTTGGACATTGGTAATAATTACCAATGCCAAGCAACCTTTATTGAATCATTGTGCACTGGGAATCTATTGTTTGGTGGTCACTCAAGCAAATCATCATGTTGTTTTGTTTACCCAAAGCCCAAGTGCCAATGACCAATTGCCAAAGCAACCTTTATTGAATTAGGTATACAATGTATCTTCATAAGGTGCTTTAATAGGGCTTATATCCAAGGGGGCTTATAGCCAGGGTAGAAAAAAGCACTTCTTAACAAGCTATGGTAGTCCTGATTAAAATATCTTTAATTGCATTAATATTATTTTTTACTAGTTTTTAGTCAAGCTTCAAAACTTCAAAATAAATCAAATTCATTTCAATACATTTGGAGGAGGCTTATATCTGACGAGGGGGGGTTGGGGCTTATACCACGGTAATCAGATGAGATGTAATTTCTTTTACAGGTAGATGGGCCTATAACTGGTCATGGGCGAGGGGGAGTCGGAGGGCTTATAAGTTGGGGAGCTTAAAAGCAGCAGTACAGTTTACATTTTGTGGCACAATAGTACATATTGTATCACTAGTCGCCTTCGTGGAGCAAATAAAATTAATAAAATCACCAGCTAACTTATTGTAATGTATTTAAGAGATGCATTCCATGTTAAATCCATCCTTTGAATTTCGTTATCCCTTAGGACCTGGCATTAAAAGATGGGTACTACAGAATACAGTTGCGCCCAAAGTCCATGGATGGTGGTGTAGGCATTGATAGCAGTGTTTCTACATTTGTGAAAGCTGTAAGTTTAGCTGCATTTTGAATATACCATTTAATACCATCTTTTTATCATTGAAGTATGCAGACTCTTCGGTAACTTGATTTTTATCTTGGTTGGTTGCCTGCTTTATTCAGAATCTGACATTTCCTTGAACCCTTATAATGCACAAGTGCAAAGAAATTCTTAATGTATGTGTTGTGGTTCAATTTTGCCCTTGGTTTAATTTTTATTTTTCTTTGTTTTAAACTGATTATCATACATTACCATACCCAAAAACAAAGGAAAATAAAAATTAAACCAAGGATCAAATTGAACCACAACATATGTATTATATACATGTACAAATATGTGGTTGTTAACCATTTCATTCATGTTCACATGACTTTGAACATTCTTAGTTAAAAAACTCACGTGTTAATCAAAACAAGTTTTTTAAATGGTGAACTTAGGGACGGCAGAGGAAAGAGGACAGTAATAATAATAATAATAATAATAATAATAATAATAATAATAATAATAATAAATTTTTCCAAACATAATTATTGTTTGGAAAAATTTCCCACCAAACTTAACCTTTCTTTTAATAGATCTTTTTGTAGTGGGCCAGAACACAATGTTGTCAATACATTACTAAGTAAAAAGCAGTAGCATCAGCAATAATATTATTTTTAATAATAAAATTGAAATTAATTTTGTAATTACAGTCATGTCACAAATAAAAGGAGACTCAGAAAAAAATTGAACTTATGAATGTCTTGACTTCTAAGAATTTTAAAAATGTTCTTCATATGACTTTTATCACATATCATTTATGCTATGTACAGCTGACATGGAAAGCAAATTGTTTATGTTTAATTCTTTTACTCCTTTACCAGTGTTCCCTGTTTACATCAAAACTTACAGAGACAATAACTTTAACACTCGATAACACAGGTATGCAGTATGTTTCCAGTTGAATCTGTTACAGCTGTCTATTATAAACAAGGAAAAAAATGTAGTTGCTTGAAATTCTTCCAGCAGAATTATTTATTCAGGCCTACCGTGAGAGCTTAATTAGAATGTTTGATTTTATTAAGGCCACTTATATGGTGTCGGGCTGATTGTTCCTGATGGGGGCTGCCAAGCAAAGAGTCTTAACTGGGTAAGTGATTGTTATTAATTGTTGTGTACATTCAATGTAACTATCAGTATGCATTTTCTCCATGATGTTCTTTATACATTTCCTATGTTACTGAGGAGGAGAATTTGCGTAACAATAAAGACGTTTTTAGTTGGTGATCAATTCCTTTATTCTCATGACCTTTATGTTTCATTCAGCCATGTTGCCGTAAGGAGAAATAAGATGCTGGTTTCTCCTGGGAATTTTAATGGTCAAGAAGGCTGATAAGTATAAGCAAACGTAGCACTATTTTCCAGAACAAAAGCTGTTGTGTAAGCATAAAAAAAAGACCAGTTGAATGAACATTTTTTAAGAATTTTAAAAAACAACTTGTATTTCATGGATTATCAGACTCATCACCTATAGCTATAAGTACAAAGGAGGTAGCTATGGAGTCCCTGTAAAATGTAAGGGGACTAGTGGATCCAAGAAAAAACTGTCATGAACTCTTATACATTGTACACTATTACCCTGAGAAACCCAGTGGAAAGGGTAGAAGTATGCAAATTCCTTCTTATTCATAGTGTCAGCATTTACTTTTGACAAAAACAGTGGCACTACAGTAGTCATGCACTAAACTATGTCCAGTTCAATAACAGTATCAAATAATAATGCTTTGGTTGTCTGTTTTTCAATTCTCAAGGATGCTGTAAGCTTACCTTCTCAATTTAATTCATCAGTGGTAGTAATGCTTCAAGGAACAGGACAGCTGTGAGTTTATTTTAACAATTACATGTATTATTAATAACAACTGGTTTTGTTTAATCTGTACTCATGTGGCAGTAGTTGAGAGTCTTTTACCTTTTTTTACTGAACTCATTGAAGTATACACACTCCTTTGCTTGCTAGTTCACCTCAATTCTTTCTTTCCTTCACTCCACCCATGTGCAGGTACACTGCTCTCCATTACCAACCATTCAGTCAATCCACTTCACACTGACCCCAAAGGAAGTACTGTCTCTTAATATAGCCATTTAAATTAAATTAAGTCACTCCTGTCAGCCTACAGTGAGCCTCTTGAAGTCTGCGCTGGGCATAAAAATTTGAATAATAATAATGTTATTCATCAAAAGCTAAGGATCAAAATGGATTTCTCCCAAAGCCTCCGAAAGCTTAGGGTGAAAGGGCAAGAAAAAAAGGAAACAAAATCACTTAATAGCCGTATCTCAAATCCAGAATAATTTTATGTAGAAAATTAGTGTCTTGGGTGACAACTATGCTATTAGGCCTTGAAAATCTCCAGTTGACAACAAAATTGTTAAAAGACTGTCATCAAAATAATGGGATATTTCTTGAAAAACAAAACCATCTACTCCCCTCGTCAATCCCACCCCTTGCTTGCAACAGGAAACAATCAACACTGTAACCAGTGGCACAATAATAATATTGCTTAGAGGGGGTGGGGAATGAAAAGTTTCACATTACCTTTTCATGTAGATAGCATTGGATTGTCTCAACTACTATAAATCTTTTTGCATATATTATTGTAGCTACCTACATTCCACTGCATGCTAAGTGATCCGCACACAAAACGAATAACAAATTTGAATACCTGGCTACACTTAATTGGCCCTTTGGGTCTCTTTTCATGAGGAGTTTATTTCATTGCTGGGTACTTAGTCTGTATCTGGTGCATGTTGCAGTCCTGATACTCAGACTTACATTCAAAGACTGGAGAAGGAGAAACGAGAGAAGCAAGCTGGGAAGACACAAGACAATAGATCATTTTTAGCTAAATACGTGAGTTGAGTTATGATTTTTTCTTTTCACGTGCATGTTTATGTTGTTGTTAAAGTTTAATATCCTCATTTAAAATTTCATTTTACTTTGTTACGACAGCAACGGCTAGGAAAAGGTCACTTAAAAAGTGAATTTGCGCTGCTTCAAACTTTATCACAGTGACTCTTATTTCATCTCATTCAATTCATCGAATGTTGGCAAATTTTTCTGGAGTTAAAATTCTAAGAGATTGTATTGAAGTTCAGGAAAAAAAAAAGCAAGTCGTTGCAAGTGTTCATGTCCTTCACAAAACGTGAAATTAGGCACTTTCACATTGTAGTCATGCATTGATGGCAAAGAAATATACAAAAAAGTGTGATGCACATGCAGAGTTGTTGTTTTGCCAATCTAAGCCTATTGCTTTTTTGCTGTCCTCATTGATGTCGCTGCCATCATTGCTTAAGCTCCCGAAAAACAATGAACTTCACCCCAGCCAGTGAAATGTATGAGACAGTGTTAATTAATAAACTTCAATCTTACTTTGTGGCACTTATTGTAACTTTTTTGACTTGCTACATTGTATTCTAAAACGTTGGCATGTTGCAACTTTTTAAACTCTTTCTTACCTTAGGGTACCTATGTATTATCAAATGAAATGAGTGACAAAAACCAACAATAATTACTTTCCTTGATCTCAAGGTGGTTTGATTTTATTTTTCTTGCAGTGGATGTACATTGTTCCTGTTGTAATATTTATGATGCTTACCTCTCAGCAGCCAGAGCAACAGGAGGGGTCTAGTCAATGAAGTCTTCATTCTCCTCCCAGTAGTGCAAAGAAAGAAGTCCCCCTCAAACTCTGATACTGTAGCTCAAGGTGTAAATATGGAGGGATCATTTACCAGCTAACATCTGTCAAAGTTTCCCGTGATTCTATTTGAGATTATCATGTATGCAAAGCTACATGTACCAGTTTCAGACTTGGATATTGCTAGCAAACCCTGAATACTGGTATATACAACTGTGCAGTTTTGTGGCTATCGTGGCCAAGTTATGTGCCAAGGCCAGTGTGCAAAGGGAGGGGCATAACAACAAAAAAACAGCTCTCTAGCCTCCTGTCACAGTCTACCCTAAGGTTTTGCTATAATGTGACCATTCACATGAAAATGTTCCCTATGGTTTGCGGTTTTGAAACGTTTAGCTGTTCGCATGCCGTTCATTAGCCACTGGAACAGCTTGGCTCTCTGTTTTTTCTATCACTTGCTGTGCATTCAGCTGTTCGATTGGATAATTATCCTAAGGAATGTTTTAGTGTAAGTGGTCACATAATTATGTACGTACATCTCGGTATTAATGTAAATTAATATGCGAAAATATTAATGAGGCTTAAGAAGAAAATTTTGACATCATTTTGACCCATGTGAAGCAGTCCAGTAGTATTGGAATGGAAAGGAACAAGTGTCATGGAAGTTAAGAAGCAACAACACTATTCTTGCAAACAGGTTCTATTGTCAGTCTCAGATTAATCATCTTGAATTAAAATTTAATGTGCAATGTTCATGTAACTGCATTTGTGGTCCACTTTTGCAACTCTGTCGTTTGCATACTACAAAGCTGAAGAAAAATGTAATTGGTGCAGCCTGTGTTAAGCATGGAAATGCTTGCATAAGCAGCACTTGCCTAACAGCTCATGAAATTACGTATAACAATTTCAAAATATCACTTGTGGTATTTATGCCAAATATCACGACTAATCATGCTATTACCTATACAAATAGTAAAGGGAAAATTAAAAGTAAAATTTTCGTAATTGTATGAAGACCATAGAAAAATACTTTAGTATGAAGCAACAAATCAGAAGAAAATACTTTGACCAACTGCACAATTGTTATATGGAGTGTACCAACTCCCTGAGGACCTTTAAATAATAATAACAATATTAAAAGTGTCTTTATTTATATTTAACAATTTATTATTATATTGGATTAGGATTGCACTCTCTCGCAAAACTCAAAAATTGCAAAATTTTATTGCAAATTTAGCAAAAAAAAAAGTTAAGGCAAACTGCTTGCAGAAACTTATAGACGAAATTAATAGCAAATATAGCAAGAAAAACAATTTAACAACACTTAAGGATTACAAGCTGTAGCAAAAATTTGCTAGCAAATCTGGGTAGCAGTTTTCGCAAAAAAGTAGGAAACTGCATTTGAATATTGCCACGAACTCTTTTCCCATGTTTTTGAGTTCTCTCTGCAGTCATGACTTAACAGCTAGGCTGTCACTTGACATGTACGGGGACTGTAGTAATATTGAATGCCCACATCTTAACAAATTAAGTCAAAGCAAGCTGATTATGAGGAATCAGGCAAAAAATCAAAGTCAATCAAAAACGGTGAAATATTTTGAGTGAATAGTAATAAAATTATTATTGTTAATATAAACAGTTTTATTTTAGGTTGACTAACACTCCAGTCTGTCAATCATTCAATTAAATAAATTAATAGAAAGAAACATTAAGAAAAAAAGTAAGAAAAAAAAAGAATAAATAAATAATCTCAATTCTCCCTCAGGTACCACTAAATTCTTCATAAGTTAAAGTGAATAACCACAAAAAAACGCATTTTTGTCATAAAATTTATTTATATACAGCCAGCCCTTCATGACTGTGTAATCACACAAAAAGCTTTCCATTCAAATCCCTTTACAATGTAGCTGGCACCTCTTGTAAGCAAACTACTGGTACATCTGGAACACAAACGCGACCATCTTTAGGAGTTATAGTTTTTTAATTTCCCACTGCTGCTTTTTACCTGCTGTAAACGACCACTTAAATAAATTATTTATTCTGATCTCCATGTTCACTGACTTGTATGTACAATATGCAAAACAGGTGTAAAAGGTACTTTAAGTGACAATAATTACTCACTGTTTAGACTTTGTATGCAGTACATTAATACTGGGGGGGGGGGTACCTTAGGAATTTCTGGGTGGGGATGTGCCGCTGGGACCCTGGAACCCTTAACCTATACCAGAGCTAGCTCAGCTGAATTTTGCTACCCTATACTAGAGTAAACTCCCCAAATCCCCCTATCCTAGAGTAGCTGTTTCTCTAGTCTAGATAACATCTTCAACCAACTGATCAGTTACCTGAAAAATGATACCCTATTCTAGAGCCAAACGCTCTGATTTATATACCCTATTCTAGAGTAACCTGGTTGAAAACCATACCCCCCCGATTAATACTCTGAGTTCAATAGCTGTTGACCTTTTCTTGCAAGAGATCCACTGTGGTTCACTTTTGAAAGTAACAACTAAATTTTTGGTGGTTGCTTATACGAGGTTTGGCTGTACAACATAATGATTCCCACAAATAGTAATTTAGTTTACATTAAGGACTAAAACAGCATTGCGGGCTGCCCTATTTTACATTAAAATAGTGTAATGTTAAACATTGTTAAACCCATGGCCCAACTTTCTGGAAATGCTATTTTGTTTTTCACTAGCTCTATATTCTTTTGAACAAATTGGCTTTTTCTCTTCTTCCAGGGAAATTATGTAAAAATTAATGATCTTCAGCAGGGGCGGATCCAGGATTTTTTTTAGGAGGGGGTGCACTCGTCTCTTGCTCTACTTCAACACCAATAAACCACTTGGTTTTTTTTTTTGCAGAATACCAGTTGTATTAGAAAACCACAGGTCATCTCGGGGGGGGGGGGGGGATGTGCACCCCCTGCACCCTCCCCCTAGATCGGCCCCTGTTCAGTGGCACATGCATTAAAAGTTGGTTCAATTCTTCTGGAAACAAGCACCTTAAACTGATAGAGCACATGTATGACATGCTAATGAAAAACAACAAAGAATCTGCAAACCTTTCATCTGAAAGCTTATACACCAATCTTAGCTGACACCATTTTTGCTTATTACCAAACAAGTTAACCTTAAGAAGGAATTGCTGTATATGCAGAAACAAATAGTGTCAAAAGTTGAAAAAAGCTTGTTAACTTGGGCAATTTGGGCAATTTTTCAGCTCTTCGCAAGCTGCATCACAAAGAAATAGCAGCCATCAAAAACCACAAAAATAAAAAATTAACTAATGTGCCGTACATTATTAAAAAAAATTTGAGTTTTTGAACAAGACTTTATCAGAAACTATTTGGTTTTGTAGGCTCAAATTTTCAAAGATTAAGCAAAAACCAAATTCACTTATAAAAAAAATATAAAAATAATAAAATAAAATATATATTGGTTTGCCTTTTAGTATGGTCCAAAGAATTGTGGAGATCTTAGATGGTGATATCTCTGTCAGTGCCTCATTATTTTACCCCTTTATCTGCATGACTCAACCTCAGCAAATAATAGCCAATTTTATTTGCTGCTGTAGATAATGCTTTCCTTTATCGATTAACACTGTTTTTAGTTAGCTTATAGTTTATTTGAAGGCAACTGATCAGTTTATTAACTGTCAAATGTTACCGTTGTGAAATAAAGTCATTTATGCATTCACTCATTCATTCATTCAACAAAATAACCATAAATTTTGGGGACAAATAAGTTAATGATAATTTTTTCCCCAGATTATGTGTTAACTTGTCGATCATAATGATCAATTCTGATTATTACAATAATATCAAGATTATTTTAAAATAATTTGTTTTGAAAACTGTTATTAGTTGTCATAGCAAAGAGCTAAGAATTCATCCTTTCGCCTGAAGTACTCATTGAAACGTGTTATTCCATACCTAAAAGAACCAAGGATTAGTTGCCAATGAGAACTGTAGTAAAATAATATAAAATTACTATTTGATTGTTACCATTAACTATAAAGTAAAAAATTTAATAATGTACAAAGAAATTGTGGGGGGGGGGGGGGGGGGGGGGTTTAGAGAAGGCAAGTAGAGGAAGGAACTCTCCTTTCCTTCTCTACCTTTTTTTCCTTCTTCTTTTCTACCAAGCAACCTTGTGCTCTAGCAACGGTTAGTGAACCCTCGGGGGTGGGGACTGTGTAGAAAAATGAGGATCTAGAAAGGGATGACCTACAAAACAATGATTAAAAAAACGACATCCTTGAAAACAAAGTTGAATGGAAGAAGTAACATCAAATGGCATTTAAAGTGAAAATAATAACGGTATCTGCTACTTGTCATCCAGCACTTCTCTCTATACGCCCTTTAAGTGTACTTAGCTATTGGTAGAATTGTTAGCACCCTCTGACAAGGAACTCAATACTGAAGTAGGCTGTTGCATAGAAAGAGATTTGGGTCAGCGACTGAATGTATGTAGGTGGCTAATTCTCTTATGCTTTTCATATAAAGAAAGCATAATGGAGCTCAACCCCAGGTGGGGTATAGTAATCCAGATTTCAAGTGACAGGGATGATTGAAGGATTTTTTGGGTTTGAAATTTTCGATTCCAAAATTTTTTGGGGGGGAGGGGGGCGGGTAGGAAAATTTGGCAAGTATTTTTTTGGGTGGCTTGAATTAAGAAGGGATTTTTGGGGAGTATTCAAGATTCAAAATTTGCCAACACAAGTAATCGCAATTAGGTTTGTTAATTCTCTCAAAACGAGATGAAAATTTTAGTCCTGCAAAATGCAAAATTGGAGTTTCAACAGGTATTAGATCATTATATTTGCTTTCTGTTAGGACATCTATGATCACTAAATAGCTGCAACCAGAAAAGAAACAATAATCACTACCACTCATAATTTGCCATTATTGTCTTTAAGGTAAAAAGTTGTAAATTTTCTGTTGTCATAGAATAAACAAACTTGACTGCATTTTTTTGTACTGGCAGTGTTTATCACTTAGTCTTGTTTGCCCCCTGAGAGACTACATGACATTCCTTTTATCCCATAAGTCCTTAAGGAAGTGCAAAGATTGCAGGTATGGTAAATAAGTTCTATTATTCTTGCACACAATATTTTGTAAACATATAAACAAAGAGAGAGCCCCATGAGAGCACCAAGGATAAAAATAATGTGATTTTAATCATTCTCAAAGTTTCAAAGAATGTGTCCAGCTTACCATATTAAAAAAAAGATGGGCTGGCATCACATGCATGGTGGTACACTTACTTACCCTAAGAAATCAAAGTCGATTGTTGAGAAATGAGCTTGAACTAGTGCCCACATGGCCCAGTAAAAATGAGCTGCCTATAGGCAAAAGAAGAGTATTAAACATGTATCACTGTCATATTATTTCCTCTTAATGCTTACTCCAATATTATTTGTTTAGCCAAATAATACAAACGGTTACATTGTTTATATATTTTTTGTAACAATAATATTTAGAACCTATGAAAAAAATATTGCAACCTACCAGTGCAAACTGATTGGCTTGTACATAAAGCATCTCAATTTCTACTTCAGAGATGACAGGATTGGCTTCACCTTTGAAATGAAACATACTGTTAATCCTTTATTAAGCCCCCCGGAGGCTTATTTATTTCAAACACATTGTAGGGGGGCTTAAAAGAGACGGGGGGCTTATTTGATTTAGCAAAGACAATGGTGTCAGTTCTCCATAAAGAACTAGAATACAAAGTAAAAAGCTCAAGTACAAGAAACCAACACTTCCAATTGTGTTGGTTAAAAACCAACACTTCCAAAGTATTCCAGTTAGATCTGGAATGCACGGACACATTTCATCAAGTTCTTATGAACTCCTAAGTGCTCCATGGGTAAACAAATTACAATATACAATAATTATATTTACAAGCAGCCGAGTATCAAATACAACTCCAAACTTCCAGCTGGTGAATAAACCATCCCAGATCAGTCCACACGAAATTTTACAGTCGGGATTGTTTAATACACTCTTTCATTTATTAACTGTGAAGAATAATGAGGGGGAGGGGAGGGCAAGGCTTAAAAGAGCTAGGGGGCTTATTAACTTTCTTCCCCTGAAAAGGGGTGGGGGGTGGGGGGGGGGGCTTAACAGAGGATTTATGGTAATAAATATTAATTTCCGACACCCACAGCCTATAACTCCAAAATGACACTGAATTACATTGAAAGTTAAAATAATTTTGAACTGAACCAAGGAAGAAGCTGCTTCATAACACACTGTACCTCTCAATTTAGCCGCTTCTTCAAGATAAACTGCAATAAACTTTAACTGATGTTCTCTTTTGGGATATAAAGTATAATCTACCTCGTCCACTCCTAGTTTGTAAAAAAAACATATATATTCAGTAAAGGTGAGACTGGTTCCAGAGTTAAATTTTGTCAATTTTCTTAAATAAGTATAATTTATATGTCTTGAAAAGAATTTGCAATGAATGATTTACACAAGCCATAAGGTGAGCAGATGACTGCACTCATGTCATTCCCCTTCTAAAAGTTTTTCTCTTTTGATTACTGGTATGTTATAAAACAGATGGTAAACGGCTCAGCCTCTGCTGTTGAGTTATAGTTGCACTTGGGAGGATTGCTAAGCACTCAAGGAGCTGGAGTGGGCTATTGCCTCATGTGGACCCCTACATTTCTTTGTTGCTTAGCAACCTCCTACGTGCAACTGTAACTCAAAAGTGCATGCCAAGCCGTTTACCATTTGTTGAATTTATTTCACCTCTTAATTAAAAAAGGAAAAAAACTGGGGGCATTTCATCATGCTATGGAACCTCTGTACTGCAAGTTGCAAGTTGCTCAGTTGGGCCAGGGTGAGTGTGGGTAATGCATGTTCATTTAATTATTGCTTACATTATATATTTCTAAGTGATTGCAATAATGCTACTAACACAAAAAATACCAAAACTAGTCCAGTTGTGAACTATTATTGTTTTAAGCAGATGCTTAAGGGAGCACCCAGCAACAACATTAATTCATTGACCAATTATTAAAGAGTGATGGCAGGATCTTCCATCTGTCAAGGCTAACAGATGGGAATGGGACAGTCTCATCAAACTGTTGCGGTATTAACCCTCGGCAACAAAATGTCATTTCTGGTAAATTTCAAACTCTATTATCTTAAGAAAAATTGTCACCACTTACCTGCATATTCACAGAAGTGATTTCCAATATCATGAGGAAGGAAGTTCATAGCAGCATACTCATAGTCAATGCTTAGAATCGTATCTGAAAACAACAAGTTTTGATCAGCCCTTTAGTCAACAACAATAAAAAGA